>NC_059197.1:42187525-42292242 GCF_020615455.1 Coregonus clupeaformis
ATGACAAAAATGTAAACTGCAGTTATACTGCACTCTAACTGCAGTTACACTGCAAAATTACTGCAGTAAAAAAAACTGTTACTTTGGATGCAGTATTTGCCACATACTGCACTCTGACTGCAATTTAAGTTGCAGATGTTCACGAGAGGCTGGACAAGTATAGGAGGGAGCGAAGGTACTCACACTCATCTAAGTTGGACCCAGCCATCACAACATTGAAGCGAGAGGTTAGTGCTTTCACACCTCCCACCATGCCTGCTGTTAGACCCGTCACTGTACCACCTATCCCGGTGCCTTCCCCAGCCCAGGCTACTCAGGGCCCCGCTGAGGCGATGGACCGTATCATTGCAATGCTAGTGTGTGCTGGAGCAGAGGCCACAACAGTCTAACAGTCAGTTCCAAAAAGGGAATAGGAACAAAGTGAGGTCTTATGGGCCATGTGAAGTGTGTGGGAATACTGGACACAATACTCACTTTCACTGCAGGGCCAATCACCTCTGCTTTCTCTGTCATGCAGCTGGCCATGCACGCTCTCAGTGCCCCAAGGCCGCAGCTCTGAGCCCAGCTGGTGGAGTACCCAAAGTAACCAAGCTCATAGCTGAGTACCAGTCCATCTTTTCCAGGCATTAGTTGGATTGTGGAAAAGCTACTGGCTGTTTTCATCGCATCCGACTCAGTGACGAGAAACCCTTTTGGATGCCATACCGACACCTTTCACCTAATCAGTATGAGAAGCTCAAGCAAGCATTGAATTAGATGGAAGAACGTGAAATCATAAGGAAGTCTATTAGTGAGTTCGCCTCACCCCCTTTTCCTTGTCTGGAAGAAGTCTGGAGACCTGAGACTCTGTACTGACTTTCATTGGCTCAATGTTCGTACCATCAAAGACGCTCACCCACTCACTCACCAGGCTGACGCGCTGGCTACTTTAGGTGGAAATGCCTTTTTCTCCACGATGGACCTTATCTCTGGCTACTACAATGTGGAAATACATCAGGATGACCAGAGATTCACAGCCTTTACATCGACATTTGGATTGTATGAATACAACCGTATGCCACAGGGGTTATCTAATAGTCATGCAACATTCATGAGGATGATGCTAAATATCTTCGGGGATCAGAACTTTCTTAGCCTGCTGTGTTACCTTGATGATGTCTTCGTCTATGCGCCCACTGAAGACCTGGCTTTGCAGTGACTAGAAATGGTCTTTGAATGTCTGATATTACGTATTTTATACAGGATTAGTTAATGTTTGATAATTGAGAGCTGCATAAGGATTTGGAGGATGAGGACATTCCATGTATTTATTTCTGTCACTGGTGGGTGCCAGAAGGTATGCGGACCAAGATAGCTGGGGGACCACTGGTGCTAATCTTAGAATGAGTATGTGATGGAATATCCTGACTAGGGTGCAACACGATTTCATATAGGGTGATCCTCTATATGTGGCGAGGAGTGACACTCAATAATGGTTGGCAACTGTTGGATAGAATTAGCTTGCAAACAAGTATATAAGCTAAGAGATTTCCTTTGTTCAGTTAGTTCATATAGCAGTGGGCCACCCACGGGCCGTTTGCTATGTGAACCCGGTACCGCAATATTAAACACTTTGAATCAACTCTCCATGTACAGTTGAAGTCGGAAGTTTACATACACCTAAGCCAAATACATTTAAACTCAGTTTTTCACAATTCCTGACATTTAATCCTAGTAAAATGTCCCTGTCTTAGGTCAGTTAGGATCACCACTTTAATTTGAGAATGTGAAATGTCAGAATAATAGTAGAGAGAATGATTTATTTCAGCTTTTATTTCTTTCATCACATTCCCAGTGGGTCAGAAGTTTACATACCCTCAAATAGTATTTGGTAGCATTGCCTTTCAATTGTCTAACTTGGGTCAAACGTTTTGGGTAGCCTTCCACAAGCTTCCCACAATAAGTTGGGTGAATTTTGGCCCATTTCTCCTGACAGAGCTGGTATAACTGAGTCAGGTTTGTAGGCCTCCTTGCTCGCACACGCTTTTTCAGTTCTGCCCACACATTTTATATAGGATTGAGGTCAGGGCTTTGTGATGGCCACTCCAATACTTTTTGCGACCAAGCTTTAACTTCTTGACTGATGTCTTGAGATGTTGCTTCAATATATCCACATAATTTTCCTTCCTCATGATGCCATCTCTTTTGAGAAGTGCACCAGTCCCTCCTGCAGCAAAGCACCCCCACAGCATGATGCTGCCACCTCCGTTCTTCACGGTTGGGATGGTGTTCTTCGGCTTGCAAGCAACCCCCATTTTCCTCCAAACATAACGATGGTCATTATGGCCAAACAGTTCTATTTTTGTTTCATCAGACCAGAGGACAT
Source organism: Coregonus clupeaformis (assembly GCF_020615455.1). Taxonomy (NCBI): domain Eukaryota; kingdom Metazoa; phylum Chordata; class Actinopteri; order Salmoniformes; family Salmonidae; genus Coregonus; species Coregonus clupeaformis. The sequence continues at coordinate 42,189,891 of NC_059197.1, forward strand.
TTCTCCAAAAGTACAATATTTTCCCCATGTGCAGTTGCAAACCGTAGTCTGGCTTTTTATGACGGTTTTGGAGCAATGGCTTCTTCCTTGCTGAGCGGCCTTTCAGGTTATGTCGATATAGGACTCGTTTTACTGTGGATATAGATACTTTGCTGCTGTTCTGGGATTGATTTGCACTTTTCGCACCAAAGTACGTTCATCTCTAGGAGACAGAACGCGTCTCCTTCTTGAGCGGTATGACGGCTGCGTCGTCCCATGGTGTTTATACTTGTGTACTATTGTTTGTACAGATGAACGTGGTACCTTCAGGTGTTTGGAGGTCTACAATTTTTTTTCTGAGGTCTTGGCTGATTTCTTTTGATTTTCGCATGATGTCAAGCAAAGAGGCACTGAGTTTGAAGGTAGGCCTTGAAATACATCCACAGGTACACCTCCAATTGACTCAAATGATGTCATTAAGCCTATCAGAAGCTTCTAAAGCCATGACATCATTTTCTGGAATTTTCCAAGCTGTTTAAAGGCACAGTCAACTTAGTGTATGTAAACTTCTGACCCACTGGAATTGTGATACAGTGCATTATAAGTGAAATAATCTGTCTGTAAACAATTGTTGGAAAAATGACTTGTGTCATGCACAAAGTAGATGTCCTAACCGACTTGCCAAAACTATAGTTTGTTAACAAGAAATGTGTGGAGTGGTTGAAAAACTAGTTTTAAGTGTATGTAAACTTCCGACTTCAACTGTAAGTGTTTTAACTATTCTCTTGCATCCTGAACTCCTCGATACCAGAAAACTCATCATAACAATGTCTCAAGGCTCACAACCTGAAGCTGGCCCCAGAAAAAGTGTCACTTTTTCACAGAGGCATGTGATGTTCTTGGGGCATATCATCAGTGCGGATGGCTAGCTACAGATCCTGAGAAAGTGAAGGCCATTGCAGGCGTGACGGAAGCTGACCTGATGGAAGACGGTACTGACATCCCCTCTCAGAAGAAATTGGAGTCATTCCTCTGGATGGAGGTGTATTACCAACAGTTCATTGAAGGCTGCTCGACCATCGCAAAGCCTCTCTTTGGGTTGACAACTGGGCACAAGGCTCCACTCTGCAATATGAAGAAGCGACACTCACCTGTCAGGAAGCTGATAGCAGCTGACTGTGCTATCCCAGGTACAAAAAGGGGGATCTACAGCGAGACCAATAGCCTTCGTGAGCAAGTCACTCAGTTATGCGCAGTCGAGGTATCCTGCACAAAAGCTTGAGTTCTTTGCCATGAAATGGGCTATCTGCGATAAGTTCCACCATTGGCTACGGGGGCAGCAATTCACCGTATGGACAGATAACAATCCCTTGACATACATTCGGACAAAAGCAAAGCTTGATGCTTGTGAGCAGAGATGGGTTGCCAAGCTGGCACCGTACTAGTTTGACATCAAGTACATCCCTGGTCCCAAAAACTTTGTTGCAGATGCCCTGAGCAGAGAGAGTACTTCATACGACCCAGTTCCGTACGAGACATTACTAACCGAAGCTAATGCTGTGCGCACAGACCAAGTGCAAGATGTGTTTCGCTGGTCCACCCATCCCTTTGACAAAGCCTTTAACACCAACGAGGTAGTCATTAACTGCCAGACTGCTGTTGACACCCCATCTGGTGCTTTATCAAGACAGGAAGTTGCTGCTGTTCTTCACTCACACAGGCGCTGGGTGGAGGATGTGAGTTCCGTGCACTGCTGTTGCCACAGCTTCCACAGGCTGTGATGCCATCAGAGCAGTCCGATGTCGATGTGCTGCCACAAGACCAACTGTTGAGTAAGCAGCGTGATGACGACGTGATGAGCAGAGTGATCTTCTTTGTGGAGCGGGGATGAAGACTGTCACGGGTGAGCGTCCTCACGTGTCTGTCGAGGTTCTGCGTCTTCTCAGAAGTTGGAATAAGTTGACCATAAAGATGGGTGTATTGTATCGCGTTTCGAAGAACGTGGTTACAAAGAGGAAAGCTTACCTGTATGTGGTCCTAGTCTCCATGAGAGCCATGGTGTTGAAGGGTGTCCATGATGAAGCTGGCCACCAGAGACAACAGAGGACTATGTACCTGACAAGACAGAGGTTCTTCTGGCATGGTCTGGAGAGGGATGTCAAGGAGTATGTGCGGTGCTGCAGGAGATGCGTCGTGAACAAGACTCCTGATCCGGAGGCCAGAGCTCCGCTGGAGAGTATAATCACATCTGAGCCTCTCAACCTAGTGTGCATTAACTTTTAACAAACAAGTCCCTGGATGTGCTCGTTGTTACTGACCACTTCACCAAATTGGCTCATGCCTTCTTGTGTCCGAACCAGTCTGCTAAGTCTGTGGCTCATCAGTTATGGAACAACTACTTCTGTGTCTACGGGTTACCTCACGGTATACACTCAGATCAGGGAGCCAACTTGGAGAGTACTCTAATCGCAGAGCTCTTGAGCGTTGCAGGCGTCCAGAAGTCCCACACCACGCCATACCATCCGATGGGCAATGGGTCCTGTGAAAGGCTGAATAGGACATTGGGAAACATGACCTGGGCTCTGCCGGCGAGAGCAAAGCACAGATGGCCTCAGGCTCTGAAGTCTCTCACGTATGCATACAACTGTACAATCCATGAGACCACAGGCTTTGCCGATTTCCTGCAGTGGATGATGATGATGATAGTGATGCTGAGTACAGAACAAAGGTGTGGGTGTCGGAGCTGCCCTCAGAAGGAACAGGTGACACGAGCCTGGAGTATGATGTGTGATCCTTGGATGCTCAGGACATTTCACATCTTGATTCTGTTCCAGATGTATCGTGTTACAGGAGGGGGTCGCAGTTCCGGAGCGACCCACTAGGTGTCCTCCTCCGACAACCTTAGGCACCTCCTCACTCACAGTCTGGACTAATCATGATCCTATTGGTGTCACCTGTGTCTACCTGTTCACCTGTGTATTTATGCCCTCACTTCCCTGTGTTCCCTTGCTCAGTTTTCTCTGCTAGTTTCTAGATATCAAGCAGTTCGAATCAGTGTCTGATCGCGAGGCGTATGTACAGATACTTGAGAAGTGTTCTCCCTGTTTCATTGTTGTTTCAGTCGTAGTTAGTATTTCGTATTTTTGCTGTCAGCCTGTTTTTGGAGACCAATTTGCTCCTCATTTATTTTATCGCGACAAGTCCGTTATTTTGTATCCTGGCTTTGGGACCACCAGTAAAGATCCTTGTTTCACCATCTCTGCCTACTGCCTACTGTCTATCCTGCACCGCACCTGGGTCACACCTCACACCAACCCTTACAGTATCGTAGCCTGAGGTCCTGCCTCAATCAGAGTCCTCGAGACTCTGGCTCAGAACTTAACAGTGTAGTGAGTGAGCACACTGACCAGTCTCCTTCTGACCATCCCCATACTGACCTACCAAACTCTGACCATTCCTTACCTGACCAGTTACACACTGACTGTGTTGACGCACCCACCATCACCACAGCACACGACACTGTCACCTCTTGTGTAGTTGAAGGTTCTCTGGGTCGTATTAGGTTAAGGGCAGGAAGACTACTTCAACCAGTGTCGAGATTTATTGAGATGAGGAATCAGCAGAGAGTTAGAGATTGAAAGGTTTTCATACCTATGTGAAGGTGAAGTTGTCGGGTGAGGTTGTGTCTCTCTCTGGCGGGAGGTAAGCTTGGCTTATATGGCTTATATGGTGTCGAGTAAAGCTTAAACCATGTATTTAGATTGTAGTTAGGTATTGTAGGTAGTTATCGTAGGTTATTGTAGTTATCGTAGGTTATTGTATGTAATTATTCTAGGTAAGTATTGTATTCAGCTGAGCCCGGTGAAGCACGAGGCTAGCTAACCCACTACCTGGACTAGCTAGCGGGTAGCTACTGGTAACTATTAGCAACTGTGGATAGTTGTTTCACGCTTGAGAGTACCTGTAATTACGCCAGCTAGCTGCCTACCATTCAGCTGTTTTTCTAACCTCATTGTCTGAAGCGTTAACATTAGGTAGTTAGTAGCTACTGTGCTCGAAATGTAGCTAGCTTGTTGCTACCTGGATAGCTAACTAAACAATAGCTGGAACGACCTAGCGAATAGATGCAAACTGGCTGAGTCGATTCAGTGGCTAGCTTTGCCCTTGGCTAGCTAACAGTAGCTGCTAGGGGTAAGTTAACCTACATTTGTGTTTTGTTTTTACATACTGGTAACCAGAGTCGTTCAAGGGAATTCGGGACATGGGTGACTAGTTAACGTTAGCTTGGCTCTCTCTGTGTGTTCGTGCCGTGGGAGTAGGGTTTTTTTCGTTGGCAGAAAGCAATGGCTAGCTAGTATGCTAACTATTCTAGCTAACTAACTGGCTGAATAAGTTGACGTCGGACTCGCTCAAGCTGTCGGGACTAACCCAGAACATTACACAACGTTAGACATGGACACGAATGATCTGCTTGGCATGTTGACACACTGGTGGTTTGTTGTGGCCGAGTATTGGTGCTAAACCATGTTGTTGGAGGCTGGCATGCTAGTTGGCTGTGGCATCATAGGATTCGGTGCCCTGGACGGTTTTCACGGAAGAATACTGTACCAAGTTAGCTAGCTGAATAAACTAAGCTAGTCTATTCCTAGAAAACATTGAACCGCTGTAGTTTACAACAATTATAGTTTCTGAGGTGGAAGTTGGGAGAGTTATATTTGGGTGTTCCAGTGTAACGTAAGTGAGGGAGGCCCCGCTCTCTCGCTTTCCCAGATGTTTAGTTTATTTCATTCCGATCTCCTTTGCATTATTGTAGCCATTTTGTGTAGCCTGTCAACTATGCGTCTGTCTATCCCTGTTCTCTCCTCTCCGCACAGGCTATACAAACGCCTCACACCGCATGGCTGCTGCCACTCTAACCTGGTGGTCCCTGCACGCAAAAAAAATGCTCTACAACATTTGGAGAGTACGACCCTGCCTTACACAGGAAGCGGCACAGGTCCTAATCCAGGCACTTGTCATCTCCCGTCTGGATTACTGCAACTCGCTGTTGTCTGGGCTCCCTGCCTGTGCCATTAACCCCTACAACTCATCCAGAATGCCGCAGCCCGTCTGGTGTTCAACCTTCACAAGTTCTCTCACATCACCCCGCTCCTCCGCACACTCCACTGGCTTCCAGTTGAAGCTCGCATCTGCTACAAGACCATGGTGCTTGCCTACGGAGCTGTGAGGGGAACGGCACCTCCGTACCTTCAGGCTCTGATCAGTCCCTACACCCAAACGAGGGCATTGCGTTCATCCACCTCTGGCCTGCTGGCCCCCCTACCTCTGCGGAAGCACAGTTCCCGCTCAGCCCAGTCAAAACTGTTCGCTGCTCTGGCACCCCAATGGTGGAACAAGCTCCCTCACGACGCCAGGACAGCGGAGTCACTCACCACCTTCCGGAGACACTTGAAACCCCACCTCTTTAAGGAATACCTGGAATAGGATAAAGTAATCCTTCTACACCCCCTTACCCCACACCCCCCCCAAAAAATATATATATATTGTAAAGTGGTTATCCCACTGGCTATAAGGTGAATGCACCAATTTGTAAGTCGCTCTGGATAAGAGCGTCTGCTAAATGACGTAAATGTAAATGTGAGGTATCTCTCTTATGAGTATTTTGTTTTGTTAAAGGCTAATATGTGAATACAGAGGGTCAAAGGTATTTACATATTTTATTTGTTGTTGTTTTTTTACAACCATGTGGACATGGTTAGATGTCAAAGAATGAGAGGAGGATCTAATAAGTCCCTTATTGTGGTTTTCTTTTTTATTTGAGGTCCTTTCAAGTCACTGAATATAATTAACATGTGACAGGCATGTTTACCTATGAGGGCTAAGGGGACTGATCAACCTCTTTTCACTCTAATTCTCGTGGAGAATAGTCTGACGACTGGAATATTTAGTGACTGTTTTAGAAGTAGGGTCTGCATCCTCAATACACATCTCTACCTTTTTATTTTCTCTTCTAAGTTGTAAAGAAAATTATTCTGCATCATTTTCTACATACAGTGTGTTGAGTGTTCCTGTACCTGGTATGTTTGCATAGTGCAGTTGTGTATTTTCTGTTTAGTTTGCTAGTGGAATTCAGTAGGGGGGAGTGTAACAGGGTTATTATTGGTGATTCCCGTAGCCACTCTATTGTAAGCCAATTCGTTTTTTGCTTTTCGTTTTGGTATTGCCTTCACCTAATCAACATGGAATCTTACTAGCTGGTTTGCATTGCTTGCTTACGAAGGGTGGTGTTTGAGTTAGAATAATCCCAGTCAACAAGCGCCAAACCAGAGGTAAATTAACTGTTGCAAAGCACTGTACATCAAAAGTGATTTTTATACTCTTAAGTGCAGATCGGAATGTACAAGTTATATACATTTGTTTGTAAACATTGCTGGAATATTGTAAATGAGATATGGTGTTTTGTTTGTGAATACTTGTGGTACATTTTGTTGAATATAATTTCAGCAAATGCAAGCTGGTTATTCACAGTGTCTGGGGGTGTTTTATGTATTTTGTACAGCGCGCATGCAGAGAGTAGAATGATCTGTGGTGGCTGCATTGCATTACGTACTATCCGTGCTGTTTTTCTATCAGATAATAAATCCATGACTGGTGCTACATGCTGGAGTCCTTGTCGATTATTGTTTACAACGCAAGAAGAGTACTGTTACACTTGCATATTGATAATATCCCCATAATCTAAAATAGACATAAACATGGCCTGGCCAATTTCCTTCCTATTAACAAAAGTCAGACATGCTTTCTTTCTGTAAAATATGCTTTCTTTCTGTAAAATAAACCAACCTTGAACTTCAACTTCTTCACCAGCTCAGTGACATGTTTTTTAAATGACAGTTTGTCATCAAGCCAGATACCAAAAAATGTGTTGGAAGGAAGGAACTCAATTTCTGTACCATTCAAATGAGTTATTACAAAATAATTTAAATCTGGCTTATGGGACCGAGAAAAAAGCATGCATTTTGCTTAGTTTGCATTTCGCACAAATGTTTGATCCAATAGTGACCTCTGTATAGTAGGCTATTTTTCGTCCTGTTATCCCAATAGAAAAAATCATAACATTACCACTACCTAATCAGAAAGGGAAGGTCCAGCAACGCTACAATCAATGGTTGGCTAGTCAATATGTCAATCCAACTCAAGATGCAAGGTTTGTCCAATGACGAGTGTAAATCGTTTGATTTACTGCCTGAAGCTATACATAGCCTACTTGGTTTCATTGCTAAAACAATCATTCATACCACCATAAGACAGTGAAAATACATCATCCTTTTTTCAGTATATAAATATAGAATATGCAGTATGTTCAACTTGGATAAAAATAAAAATGTAGTGATTAAATTCAATGGAAATTCAGAATGTGATATTTCTGTTCAGTATTTCTTGTATCTTGTTTAAGCAATTTATATCACTCCAAATGTGTAGCCTACATTCAACCATACTTTCTAGTTACATGCATATTGTTATTGCACCAATGAAACAATGAATTGCCTTCTAAAGCGGTCGTAAATATCCATTTATTTTTAGAGATGCATTGAGGAAGAGGCCTGGCTATAAGCACATAGATGCGTTATCATAACTCAATAACCTACAAAAATAACTATTTTACAGTACTGTAACTACAAGCGTTATTGACATTATTTGGGGGGGGACTGTATTAACAATAAATCACCTGGTGGGGAAAATATATATTTAAGAATAACTTCTTTAGAAAGTTCTTAACTGCATAAGGAGTAACATATTTATGCTATCAATTACACCCTATTCCTTTTATAGTGCACTACTTTGGCTCTGGTCAAAGGTACTGCACTATATAGGGAATAGGGTGCCATTTGGGACATATTCAGGCATTATTCTGCTCAGGAAGTGTGCTACAATTACTCTATTCTTGGAATATTTGTAAATCACTTTCCCAGAATAGGGCGATAGATATATCAAGGAATGAGGGCCCATTCAACCTTGCAACACTTTTGGCAGATTTTACCTTTATTTTTGTTGACTTCTGATATCAGGAAGTCTCCCTGTTGTGTAACATCATGTAACTAACGTCTCATATCAAGGATTTTATTTATATTACACTTTCTAAAAACTGCCCTTCTAATTTTCTGGAGGTTAAGTCCATATATGACAGGGTTTAATACAGGTGGTATAACAAGGAATTGTACAGCCATTGCATTACGCATATTTAGAGTAATATTAACATTACTATTCCACCCTTGCAAATTGTCAAACAGGGTCACTGTGATGAAAATAACCATTGTCAATAAATGTGGCACACATGTCTGTGTGAACTTCATCCTTCCCTCAGCTGACTTTACACAAGTCCTTACAACCTGACAGTAAGAAAAGGCAATGAAAAGTATCTGTAAAACATAACCCACTATTATACATTTGCTCCAAATCTGATTGATGGTTATGGGTAAACATGCATGTTTCAGTATAGATGGATTGTCACAGAAGATTTTGTCAATGCGAGATCCACACAAAGGAAGTCCGACTGTTAAACTAAGTGTAATGAGTGCTATAAACAAAGGATAACACCAAGAAAATAAGAGTAACTTTCTAACAGTTAAAGATGTCACAATGGTATGATATAGTAATGGTCTGCATATTGCCACATACCTGTCATAAGACATCACTGTTAGAATAGACATTTCACACATGACAGATGTGTATATTACATAGGCTTGAATCAAACATCCACCATAAGATATCACCTGAACATCTGACTGAAGGTCCAGTAAGAACTTGGGGTAGAAACCAGCGGTTCCGTACAATCCATTGACACATAGACTACACAGAAAGATATACATGGGCTCATGGAGGCCTTTCTCCTGAATGATTGTAATGATCAGAGTCAAATTCACAGTGATGATGAGAAGGAATGTGATAAGAGACAAGATAAAATATAATGATTTGTTGTTAAATGTCTCTTGTAAGCCAAATAGGTAAAAGAACTTGACTTGCGTTGAGTTCTCCATTGTTCATTTTCTTTCTCTGGTCAATGCAGCAATTCTTAGTCCTTACAAGGCTTGAGTGTGTATGGATGTGAATGAATGCGAGTCAGAATTTTTTGATTCTGTGTAGGCTCAAACTAAACACAATCGTTTTAACAAAACAAATTCACATCCTCCATCAAACTATTATTCTTAAAAATAAAAAAAGATCCAGATAATATCTGTACATTATCAGACTTCTGAGGTGTAAAAGAAATAAAGAAACTTGTGTCCATGAAATGTCTTCTTGCTTGACAGAGGGATACTGCTCCAATAACTTGTCCTGTTAGCCTCTAAATATATCATAGTGTATGCTCACATGGGATTGTAGTTTCAGTGTCAACATGTAACCACTCCATAGAGATGGAACTATATTGAGTTTATGACATGCAACTAATTTGATTCTATTTACTCAGTCTCTTTATGTACAGTGCATTCGGAAAGTATTCAGACCCCTTGACTTTTCTGCATTTTGTTACATTACAGCCTTATTCTAAAATTGATTAAATCGTTTTTTTCCCCCTTATCAATCTACACACAATACTGAGGAGTGGCTTCTGTCTGCCCACTTTACCATAAAGGCCTGATTGGTGGAGTGCTGCAGAGATGTTATCCTTCTGGAAGGTTCTCCCATCTCCACATAGGAACTCTGGAGCTCTGTCAGAGTGACCATCGGGTTCTTGGTCACCTCCCTGACCAAGGCCCTTCTCCCCCGATTGCTCAGTTTGGCCGGGCGGCCAGCTCTAGGAAGAGTCTGGCTGGTTCCAAACTTCTTCCATTTAAGAATTATGGCCACTGTGTTCTTGGAGACCTTCCCCAGATCTGTGCCTTGACACAATCCTGTCTCGGAGCTCTACGGACAATTCCTTTGACCTCATGGCTTGATATTTGCTGTGACATGCACTGTCAACTGTGGGACCTTATATAGACAGGTGTGTGCCTTTCCAAATAATGTCCAATCAATAGAATTTAACACAGGTGGACTCCAATCAAGTTGTAGAAACATCTCAAGGATAATCAATGGAAACAGGATGCACCTGACCTCAAATATCGAGTCTCATAGCAAAGGGGCTGAATACTTATGTAAATAAGGTATATTTTATTTATACATTTATACATTTGAAAAAATATCTAAAAACCTGTTTTCGCTTTGTCATTATGGGGTATTGTGTGTAGATTGATGAGGACTTTTTATTTATTTAAACCATTTTAGAATAAGGCTGTAACGGGACAAAATGTGGAAAAGGGAAAGGGTCTGAATACTTTCCGAATGCACTGTATTAACCAATCCAAACGTTTGCCAGCAGAATACAAATTTTCACCCAAATACTGAAAACTGTAGAAATCCAGAACAGTCCTAGAACAGAACCCTGGGAACACCATTTTTATTTGGTGAATTATAAAAATCAGGTACCTAAAATGAAATAAAACATTCTCAGTGACAATACATGATACATTTGATGCAATTTTTTAAATAAACTTTTGGATACAGATGAAATTATGCCAAAATGGCACATATTTGTAGTCAATTATAGCAACTATAACTAACAAAACACACCATTTGTCACGGTTTCGGCCGAGGCTGCTCCTCCTCCTGGTTCGGGCAGGCTTCGGCGGTCGTCGTCTCCGGAGTACTAGCTGCCACCGATCTATGTTTCATGTTCGTTTGGTTTGGTCTTGATGTTGTACACCTGTGTCTAGTTAGTCCTCGTTAGTGTTCTATTTAGTTCTCATTGTGTGTGTTTGTGTTTGTGTGTGATTGTTTCGCTGTCGTGTTTGTGCGCTACTGTTGCCTTGTGCATTTCGTATTTTCCTCCTCTGTGTTAGGAGGTTATTTACGCACTGTTTTGTGCGCCTTTTGGTTTTCGCCTGTGTGCAGACTTTCTCGCCTCCGGGCCTTTGACTCGTTATTTTGAGTGTGCTTTTCACTAAAGTCTATTGGACTTATTTTTCTGCGTCCTGCATCTGATTCCTGCACCACACCCACCTACAGCACCCACTGACAGAATCACACACCATAATGGAATCAGCAGGATCGGCCATGACACCTGTGTCGCTCGAGGAGCATATCCATTGGCAAGATGGCCAGATAAGACAACTGGAGACCGCTCTACAGGACGTGATCAACACCCTGCACCGATGGGAAGCCAGCAGGGTATCCACACCTCCACCTACCCTGCCCATCCCATCGGCCGGTCCACCAGTCCCAGGTCCGGAACCCAGGAGGATTCGGCTCTCACTCCCGAGGGCGTATGACGGAACAGCTGCCGGGTGTCAGGGGTTCCTCCTGCAGGTGGAGCTCTACCTGGCCACTGTACACCCGGTGCCCTCGGGACACGAGAGCGTTTCCGCCCTCATCTCCTGTCTCTCGGGAAAGGCGTTGGAGTGGGCTAACGCTGAGTGGAGGAAGATGGACGCCAACACCATCTCCTACGCCGAGTTCTCCCGCCCGCTTCAAGGCCGTGTTTGACCATCCACCTGAGGGCAAAGCGGCGGGGGGAGCGACTAGTCCACTTGAGACAGGGGAGGAGGAGCGCACAGGCGTTTGCTTTAGAGTACCGGACTCTAGCGGCGGATGCAGGGTGGAATGAACGGGCTCTCATCGACCATTTTCGGTGTAGCCTCCGGGAGGACGTTCAACGAGAGTTGGCCTGCAGGGATACCCATCTGACTTTCGACCAGTTGGTTGATATGTCCATCCGTTTAGACACCCTGCTGGCCACCCGTGGACGTCCCGAGGGGGGTCCGTCCATTCCGCCCTCCGGCACCTCCGAGCCGAGCCCTATGGAGCTCGGGGGTGCCGGCGCTAGAGAACGGAGGAGGAGGAGCCCGAGGGGGCCTGTCTCCTGCACCAAGTGCGGTCGTGGAGGGCACACTGCGGCCAGGTGCTGGGGAGGGTTCTCGGGGAGAAGACAACAGGCCACGCACTGGGGGCCTCCCAGGTGAGTAGAAGCCCCACTTACCCAGAGCTTTCTGTTGCGCACTTTTGTATACCTGTTGGTTTTCCACAGGTTGCACCTCATTCCCAGCATAAGGCGCTAGTAGAATCAGGCGCAGCGGGAATTTTGTTGATCGAAAGTTTTGTTTAGAGTTAGGGATCCCTCTCCTACCTGTTGACAAACCTTTTCCCGTTCATGCCTTAGATAGCCGCCCGTTGGGGTCGGGGTTGATCAGGGAAGTCACAGCGCCACTTAGGATGTGTGCGCAGGGGGGTCATGAAGAGACTATACAGCTGTATCTGATCGACTCTCCTGCGTACCCAGTGGTGCTGGGAATTCCCTGGTTAGCACCCATAACCCTGCTATTTCGTGGCAACAGAGGGCTCTCGATGGGTGGTCTGTTCAGTGTGAGGGGCGATGTCTGGGTGTTTCCGTGGGGGCGACTTCGGTGGAAAGTCCAAACCAAGTGCCCGCACTGCACATTCCGCCTGAATATGGGGATTTAGCTCTTGTGTTTAGCAAAACTAGGGCGACGCAGTTGCCTCCCCATAGACAGGGGATTGTGCGATTGATCTCCAGGCAGGAGCAGCGCTCCCACGGAGCCATGTGTATCCTTTGTCTCAAGAGGAGAGAAAAGCTATGGAGACTTACATAGCCGAATCTTTGAGACAGGGATACATTCGGACTTCCACTTCCCCCGCCTCTTCGAGTTTCTTTTTTGTGAAAAAGAAAGATGGAGGGTTGCGCCCGTGCATTGATTACCGTGGTCTCAATCAGATTACTGTGAAATACAGTTATCCACTCCCTCTGATTGCGACCATGACGGAGTCATTGCATGGGGGCGTGTTTTCAAAAATTGGATCTCAGGAGCGCGTATAACTTGAGTGCGCATTAGGGGGGCGATGAATGGAAAACAGCGTTTAGTACCACGTCAGGTCATTTCGAATATCTTGTCATGCCATATGGGTTGATGAATGCTCCATCAGTCTTTCAATCCTTCGTAGATGACATTTTCCGGGATATGCAGGGACAAGGGGTGGTCGTGTACATTGATGATATTCTGGTGTACTCGTCTACCCGAGGCGGGCATGTAACCCTGGTGCGACGTGTATTGAGGAGGCTGTTGGAGCACGACCTATATGTCAAGGCAGAGAAATGTCTGTTTTTCCAGGAGTCGGTCTCCTTTTTGGGTTATCGGTTGTCCGCGTCAGGGGGTGAGAATGGAGGTGGATCGTGTGTCCGCTGTGCGTAATTGGCAAACTCCAACCACTGTAAAAGAGGTGCAGCAGTTCTTGGGCTTTGCGAATTACTACCGGAGGTTTATCCGGGGTTTTGGACAGGTGGCAGCTCCCATCACGTCCCTTCTGAAAGGGGGTCCGGTGCGCCTGCAGTGGTCAGCTGATGAGGACAGGGCCTTTGGGAGACTGAAGGACCTGTTTACGTCGGCTCCGGTGCTGGCACATCCGGATCCCACAATTCCCTTTCAGGTTGAGGTGGACGCGTCTGAGGCTGGTATAGAGGCCGTGCTCAGCCCGGCGGAGCGTAACTATGACGTTGGGGACAGGGAGCTGTTAGCTGTAGTTCAGGCCCTTAAGGTGTGGAGGCATTGGCTTGAGGGGGCTCAACACCCTTTCCTCATTTTGACTGACCATCGGAACCTGGAGTACATCCGGGCAGCGAGGAGACTGAACCCTCGCCAGGCTCGATGGAGTATGTTTCTCACCAGGTTCGTATTTAAAATCACGTACATCCCTGGGTCCCAGAATGGTAAGGCAGATGCACTGTCCCGGCGGTATGACACGGAGGAGAGGTCCGTTGAGCCTACTCCCATACTACCGGAGTCTTGCCTTGTGGCACCGGTGGTGTGGGAGGTCGATGCCAAGATCGAGCGAGCGTTGCGTACCGACCCCAGCCCTCCACAATGTCCTGAGGGTCGGAAGTACGTTCCGCTCGAGATTCGGGATCGACTCATCTACTGGGCTCACACGTCACCCTCCTCTGGACATCCGGGTATTGGCCGGACAGTGCATTGCCTTAGCACTAAATACTGGTGGCCTACTTTGGCTAGGGATGTGAGGGTTTACGTCTCCTCCTGCTCGGTGTGCGCCCAGTGTAAGGCGCCCGACATCTGCCCAGGGGTAAGTTACAGCCCCTACCCGTTCCACAACGACCATGGTCCCACCTCTCGGTGGATTTTGTAACAGACCTTCCCCTCTCTCAGGGGAATACCACCATCCTGGTCGTTGTGGACCGGTTCTCTAAGGCCTGTCGTCTTCTCCCTATGTCGGGTCTTCCTACTGCCCTACAGACCGCTGAGGCCCTATTTACCCACGTCTTCCGGCATTACGGGGTCCCCGAGGATATAGTGTCTGATCGAGGCCCCCAGTTTACCTCCCGTGTGTGGAGAGCGTTTATGGAGCGTTTGGGGGTCTCGGTTAGCCTTACCTCGGGGTACCACCCGGAGAGTAACGGGCAGGTAGAACGTGTCAACCAGGATGTGGGTAGGTTTCTGAGGTCGTATTGCCAGGACCGGCCTGAGGAGTGGGCGCGTTACATTCCCTGGGCCGAGATGGCCCAGAACTCTCTCCGCCACTCCTCTACTAACCTAACCCCTTTCCAATGTGTATTAGGTTACCAGCCGGTTCTGGCACCGTGGCAGCAGAGCCAGATCGAGGCCCCTGCGGTGGATGATTGGATGAGGCGCTCGGAAGAGACGTGGAACGCTGCCCACGTCCACCTGCAGCGGGCCGTCCCTTCGTCACAAGGCGAGCGCCCGATCTCCACCGCAGTGAGGGCCGGTGTACGCACCCGGAGATCGAGTCTGGCTCTCTACCAGAAACCTACCTCTCCGCCTGCCCTGCCGGAAGCTGGGTCGGCGGTTTGTGGGGCCCTTTAAAGTCCTGAGAAGATTGAACGAGGTGTGTTATAGGTTACCACTACCTGTTGAATATAAGAATATTAACCCCTCGTTCCATGTGTGTCTTCTCAGGCCGGTGGTAGCTGGTCCACTCCAGGACAATGAGATAGGAGAGACTCCTCCGCCCCCATTGGACATCGAGGGGGCTCCGGCGTACACCGTTCGGTCCATCTTGGACTCCAGACGCCGGATGGGGGGTCTCCAGTATCTCGTGGAGTGGGAGGGGTACGGCCCGGAGGAGCGGTGCTGGGCGCCGCGGAGGGACATCCTAGACCCATCTCTCCTGTCGGAGTTCCACCGGGACCATCCCGCGTGCCCTGCTCCGCGTCCTCCTGGTCGTCCCCGAGGCCGGGGTCGGCGCACGGCTGGAGCCGCGCGTCAAGGGGGGGGGGTACTGTCACGGTTTCGGCCGAGGCTGCTCCTCCTCCTGGTTCGGGCAGGCTTCGGCGGTCGTCGTCTCCGGAGTACTAGCTGCCACCGATCTATGTTTCATGTTCGTTTGGTTTGGTCTTGATGTTGTACACCTGTGTCTAGTTAGTCCTCGTTAGTGTTCTATTTAGTTCTCGTTGTGTGTGTCTGTGTTTGTGTGTGATTGTTTCGCTGTCGTGTTTGTGCGCTACTGTTGCCTTGTGCATTTCGTATTTTCCTCCTCTGTGTTAGGAGGTTATTTACGCACTGTTTTGTGCGCCTTTTGGTTTTCGCCTGTGTGCGGACTTTCTCGCCTCCGGGCGTTTGACTCGTTATTTTGAGTGTGCTTTTCACTAAAGTCTATTGGACTTATTTTTCTGCGTCCTGCATCTGATTCCTGCACCACACCCACCTACTGCACCCACTGACACCATTCAGTATTACAAAAATAAATCTGGTTTTGTTTAAGGTCTAGTACCTTTTTAGAAGCCTGCCTGATTTAAGCCATCCTAACACCATGCATAGTAAGATTAAAAAGTGGTGGACATATTGGAAAATAAACTAATAAAATAGTGCAAAGTATAGGTGGAAGATATGCAGTATCATATCTGCCTTGTAGAATCACAAAAAAACTGTCAGAGGAGACGTTCAGCAAAGATGCTACTGTATGTGTAAGAAAGAAAAAAAAAAAAAATATATATATATATATACAGTGGGGAAAAAAGGATTTAGTCAGCCACCAATTGTGCAAGTTCTCCCACTTAAAAAGATGAGAGAGGCCTGTAATTTTCATCATAGGTACACGTCAACTATGACAGACAAATTGATATATTTTTTCTCCAGAAACACACATTGGAGGATTTTTAATGAATTGATTTGCAAATTATGGTGGAAAATAAGTATTTGGTCACCTACAAACAAGCAAGATTTCTGGCTCTCACAGACCTGTAACTTCTTCTTTAAGAGTCTCCTCTGTCCTCCACTTGTTACCTGTATTAATGGCACCTGTTTGAACTTGTTATCAGTATAAAAGACACCTGTCCACAACCTCAAACAGTCACACTCCAAACTCCACTATGGCCAAGACCAAAGAGCTGTCAAAGGACACCAGAAACAAAATTGTAGACCTGCACCAGGCTGGGAAGACTGAATCTGCAATAGGTAAGCAGCTTGGTTTGAAGAAATCAACTGTGGGAGCAATTATTAGGAAATGGAAGACATACAAGACCACTGATAATCTCCCCTCGATCTGGGGCTCCACGCAAGATCTCACCCCGTGGGGTCAAAATGATCACAAGAACGGTGAGCAAAAATCCCAGAACCACACGGGGGGACCTGGTGAATGACCTGCAGAGAGCTGGGACCAAAGTAACAAAGCCTACCATCAGTAACACACTACGCCGCCAGGGACTCAAATCCTGCAGTGCCAGACGTGTCCCTCTGCTTAAGCCAGTACATGTCCAGGCCCGTCTGAAGTTTGCTAGAGTGCATTTGGATGATCCAGAAGAGGATTGGGAGAATGTCGTATGGTCAGATGAAACCAAAATAGAACTTTTTGGTAAAAACTCAACTCGTCGTGTTTGGAGGACAAAGAATGCTGAGTTGCATCCAAAGAACACCATACCTACTGTGAAGCATGGGGGTGGAAACATCATGCTTTGGGGCTGTTTTTCTGCAAAGGGACCAGGACGACTGATCCGTGTAAAGGAAAGAATGAATGGGGCCATGTATCGTGAGATTTTGAGTGAAAACCTCCTTCCATCAGCAAGGGCATTGAAGATGAAACGTGGCTGGGTCTTTCAGCATGACAATGATCCCAAACACACTGCCCGGGCAATGAAGGAGTGGCTTCGTAAGAAGCATTTCAAGGTCCTGGAGTGGCCTAGCCAGTCTCCAGATCTCAACCCCATAGAAAATATTTGGAGGGAGTTGAAAGTCTGTGTTGCCCAGCGACAGCCCCAAAACATCACTGCTCTAGAGGAGATCTGCATGGAGGAATGGGCCAAAATACCAGCAACAGTGTGTGAAAACCTTGTGAAGATTTACAGAAAACGTTTGACCTGTGTCATTGCCAACAAAGGGTATATAACAAAGTATTGAGAAACTTTTGTTATTGAACAAATACTTATTTTCCACCATAATTTGCAAATAAATTCATAAAAAATCCTACAATGTGATTTTCTGGATTTTCTTTTCTCATTTTGTCTGTCATAGTTGACGTGTACCTATGATCAAAATTACAGGCCTCTCTCATCTTTTTAAGTGGGAGAACTTGCACAATTGGTGGCTGACTAAATACTTTTTTTCCCCACTGAATTTCCTGAGCTTTCTTATATCTCCTAGATATAGGACAGACACTTCAAAACCTTATTCCTTATGAGTTATTTTCTAACTGTCTTTTTTGCCATTTATGAATGTGTTTTTCAATGCGTTTCTATGGGATTTGGTACTAAAGGCCAAATTCAGTATTTTATCAAATAATGTTTTATGCATTCTTTTGATACCTAAATAGGTTCTAAAATTCAAAATCAAATATCTAAATGATCCATGGTATGACCATCTTAAAACAATTCCATATGTCAGCTTATTGTGCATAGGACATTTGTCACATAGAGAGGATAATGACCGGCTGCTGTCTGTTGGTTAGAAAGATGGTTCTATACTGAATGTATGTGATAGTCATTGCAAAACAATATGAGTAGTGTAGGTAAAATATGAAGTGAAAACCTATTGGAGGATAGCTCTTCACAAGGTGGGTTAGGCATTAAATGAAAGCAGGCTGTTCAATACTGAGCCATGTTGATTGACAAGTGGCGTGTATTGGTACAGGGCAATTCCACGATAACAGAGTGATGCTGAGACTCAGATTTTTCACTTTAAAATATACTGAACAAAAATATAAACGCAACATGTAAAGTGTTGCTCCCATGTTTCATGAGCTGAAATAAAATATCCCAGAAATGTTCCATACGCATGAAAAGCGTATTTATCTGACATTTTGTGCACAAATTTGTTTACATCCCTGTTAGTGAGTATTTCTCCTTTGCCAATATAATCCATCCACCTGACAAGTGTGGCATATCAAGAAGCTGATTAAACAGCATGATCATTACACAGGTGCACCTTGTGCTGGGGACAATAAAAGGCCAATCTAAATTGTGCAGTGTTGTCACACAACACAATGCCACAGATGTCTCAAGTTTTGAAGGAATGTGTAATTGGCATGCTGACAGCAGGAATGTCCACCAGAGAATGTTAATTTCTCTACCATAAGCTGCCTCCAACGTTGTTTTATAGAATATGGCAGTACGTCCAACCAACCTCACAACCGCAGACCACGTGTAACCATGCCAGCCCAGGACCTCCACATCCGGCTTCTTCACCTGCGGGATTGTCTGAGACCAGCCACCCGGACAGCTGATGAAACTGTGGGTTTGCACAACCAAATAATTTCTGCAACTGTCATAAACCATCTCAGGGAAGATCATCTGCATGCTCGTCGTCCTCACCAGGGTCTTGACCTGACTGCAGATCGGCGTCGTAACCGACTTCAGTGGGCAATTGCTCACCTTCGATGGCCACTGGCACGCTGGAGAAGTGTGCTCTTCACAGATTAATCCCAGTTTCAACTGTACCAGGTAGATGGCAGACATTTGCTGATGTCAACGTTTGTGACTAGAGTGGCGCCGGAGAAGATGGCTGCCGTTTTACAGCCCTCTAACCAATTGTACTATAATGAGTGTTTTTTCACATTATTTGTAATTCATTCTGTACATAATGTTTCTGCCACCGTCTCTTATGACCAAAAAGAGCTTCTGGATATCAGGACAGCGATTACTCACCTCGTATTGGACGAAGATTTTTTCTTTAACGAGTCGGACGCGAAGGATATCCTACAGACACCCGACAAGGTTCAAATCCCTGTCATTCGCATGAGAAAGAGACAGAGATATCGTGGACGTAGGTCGGGGTACCTTTAAAGGATCCGACGGCGAGCGAGTAAACTGCCTCTTCCATCAATCCTATTAGCCAATGTTCAATAATTTGAAAACAAATTGGACGACCTAAGATAAGGTTATCCTACCAACGGGACATTAAAAACTGTAATATCTTATGTTTCACCGAGTCGTGGCTGAAAAACGACATGGATAACATACAGCTAGCGGGCTATACGCTACATCGGCAGGATAGAACGGCTGACTCCGGTAAGACAAGGGGTGGCGGTCTGTGTATATTTGTAAACAACAGCTGGTGCATAAAATCTAATACTAAGGAAGTCTCAAGGTTTTGCTCGCCGGAGGTAGAGTATCTCATGATAAGCTGTAGGCCACACTATTTACCAAGAGAGTTTTCATCTATATTTTTCGTAGCTGTCTATCTACCACCCCAAACCGATGCTGGCACTAAGACTGCACTCAATGAGCTGTATAAGGCCATAAGTAAACAGGAAAACGCTCATCCAGAGACAGCGCTCCTAGTGGAGACAGCGCTCCTAGTGGCCAGGGACATTAATGCAGGGAAACTTAAATCTGTTCTACCTAATTTCTACCAGCATGTTAAATGTTTAACCAGAGGGGGAAAAAACTCTAGACCACCTTTACTCCACACACAGAGACGCATACAAAGCTCTCCCTCGCCCTCCATTTGGCAAATCTGACCATAATTCTATCCTCCTGATTCCTGCTTATAAGCAAAAACTAAAGCAGGAAGCACCAGTGACTCGGTTAATAAAAAAGTGGTCAGATGACGCAGATGCTAATCTATAGGACTGTTTTGCTAGCACAGACTGGAATATGTTCCGGGATTCTTCCGATAGCATTGAGGAGTACACCACATCAGTCACTGGCTTCATCAATAAGTGCGTTGATGACGTCGTCCACACAGTGACCGTACGTACATACCCCAACCAGAATCCATGGATTACAGGCAACATCCGCACTGAGCTAAAGGGTAGAGCCGCTATTCCCTCCGACGAACCATCAAACAGGCAAATAATTGAATCGTACTACACCGGCTCTGATGCTCGTTGAAAACTATTACAGACTACAAAGGGAAGCACAGCCGCGAGCTGCCCAGTGACACAAACCTACCAGACGAGCTAAATCACTTCTATGCTCGCTTCGAGGCAAGCAACACTGAAGCATGCATGAGAGCATCACCTGTTCCGGATGACTATCTAATCATGCTCTCCGTAGCCGATGTGAGTAAGACTTTTAAGCAGGTCAACATTCACAAGGCCGCAGGGCCAGATGGATTACCAGGACGTGTACAACGAGCATGCGCTGACCAACTGGCAAGTGTCTTCACTGACATTTTCAACATGTCCCTGACTGAGTCTGTAATACCAACATGTTTCAATCAGACCACCATAGTTCCTGTGCCCAAAGACACTAAGATAAATAATAAATAAATAAATTGGTCATTTAGCAGACGCTCTTATCCAGAGCGACTTACAAGAGCAATTAGGGTTAAGTGCCTTGCTCAAGGGCACATCGACAGGTTTTTCACCTAGTCGGCTCGGGGATTAGAACCAGCGACCTTTCGGTTACTGGCACAATGCTCTTAACCACTAAGATAACCTGCCTAAATGACTACCGACCCATAGCACTCATGTCTGTAGCCATGAAGTGCTTTGAAAGGCTGGTCATGGATCACATCAACACCATTATCCCAGAAACCCTAGACCCACTCCAATTTGCATACCGCCCCAACAGATCCACAGATGAAGCAATCTCTATTGCACTCCACACTGCCCTTTCCCACCTGGACAAGAGGAACACCTACGTGAGAATGCTATTAATTGACTACAGCTCAGCGTTCAACACCATAGTTCCCTCAAAGCTCATCACTAAGCAAGGCACTACAGAGGGTAGTGCGTACGGCCCAGTACATCACTGGGGCCAAGCTTCCTGCCATCCAGAACCTCTATACCGGGCGGTGTCAGAGGAAGGCCCTAAGAATTGTCAAAGACTCCAGCCACCCTAGTCATAGACTGTTCTCTCTGCTACCGCACGGCAAGCGGTGCATGTCTAGGTCCAAAAGACTTCTCAACAGCTTCTACCCCCAAGCCAAAAGACTCATGAACAGCTAATCATGGCTACCTTGACTATTTGCATTGCCCCCCACCCCACCCCACCCCATCCCCCTCTTTTACGCTGCTGCTACTCTGTTTATTATTTATGCATAGTCACTTTACCTCTACCCACATGTACATATTACCTCAATTACCTCGACTAGCTGGTGCACCCGCACATTGACTCTGTACCGGTACCACCCTGTATATAGCCTCCCTACTGTTATTTTATTTTACTGCTGCTCTTTAGTTATTTGCTTTTATATTTTTACTTAACACTTTTTAAATATTTTTATTTTTTATTTTTAATGGCATTGTTGGTTAAGTAAGCATTTCACTGTAATGTCTACACCTGTTGTATTCGGCGCATGTGGCAAATACAATTTGATTTGATTTGAACAGAGTGCCCCATTTTGACAGTGGGGTTATGGTATGGGCAAGCATAAGCTACCGACAACAAACACAATTGTATTATATTGATGGCAATTTGAATGCACAGAGATACCGTGACGCGATCCTGAGGCCCATTGTGGTGCCATTCATCCACCGCCATCACCTCATGTTTCAGCATGATAATGCACAGCCCCATGTTGCAAGGATCTGTACACAATTCCTGGAAGCTGAAAATGTCCCATTTCTTCCATGGCCTGCATACTTACTAGACATGTCACCAATTGAGCTTGTTTGGGATGCACTGGATCGACGTGTGTGACATTGTGTTCCGGTTCCCGCCAATATCCAGCAACTTCTCACAGCCATTGAACAGGAGTGGGACAACATTCCACAGGCCACAATCAACAGCCTGATATACTCTATGCATAGAAGATGTGTTGCGCTGCATGAAGCAAATGGTGGTCACACCAGATACTGACTGGTTTTCTGATCCACGCCACTACCTTTAAAAAAAAAAAAAGGAATCTTTGACAAACAGATGCGTATCTGTATTCCCAGTCATGTGAAATCCATGGATTAGGGTCTAATGAATTTATTTAAATTGACTGATTTCCTTATATATCAGTAAAATCTTTGAAATTGTTGCATGTTGTGCTTATGTATTATTTCAGTGTATATGTAAAACAAACCAATGATTGCAAATTGTTAAAAGTAGTCCTTGTGCATGTTGCATTGTATGCACAGTATGTATTGTTGAGTTGTATGGTTTGTTTCACTTTGAAATAATTGTTTTTTGTTTGACATACATTTTAAAGTGAAAAATCTGAGTGTCAGCATCACTCTGTACCGAGGAATTGCTCTACAGCTCGGCTCAGTCCAGTCCCAAATCGTGTGTTATCACTTATTTGACTAAATTATTATCCATAGTTGCCTCTTTTGATACAGCCACAGCAGTCTTACCATGGACTGTTACCTTGAATGCGACATTAAGATGTTAAAACATTTAAACTCCAATTTAACTCTGTGACATTTTCTGACATCTTATTTTCCTCTCTCTCACTCCAGTTGTTCTCAGGAGACAGGTCAGTGTTTGTAGAGAGAACATGTTTGACCAGGTGGAGGCAGGCTTCTACTTCATCACCCTGGACGAGTACACCAACGAGGCAGAGGATGGACCAGCCGTTCACCAACTCATCCTATGCCTTACACAACTCAGCACATCATACAAAAACTCCAGTGCCCTACTTTTGTTTACCTTTTTACCAATGTCTATGGATTGTAGAAGGATTTTAAGTTGGGACTTGGACTCCATACTAAATCTAATTCCATCTCCTGTACTGTTCTGCCCTCTCTATACTGTAGATTATGCTGATGCCCCAATGTAAGAACCTGGAGATCTTCACTGGTTCTAAGGGAGGTTACGTGGCCATAAAGTGCCTGGAACAGCCAGAGGGTGGTCAAGACATCTGCTGCAACTTCATCTTTACTGTGTCAGCTCTGATGCACCTGGGAGCTAAAGGTATGGCATCACACTCCCAACAGTCATGTATGCTAAACATACTTTGTATGCTCATTTATGTGTTTTTAAAGTGGCAATCAGCAGTTGAAACGGTAACAAAGCATACTCCCGCTCCTGTTTCATTAAAAAGCTGAGGGATGGGGCTGGAGAAATGTAAGCACTCTCAAATTCATAGACAGAGCTATGGATGCGAGGACTGACCATCACGTCTCCTTCTAAATCTCCATTGGAGGAGACGACCCAAGGTTCCTCACCTCAGACCTCCAACGGGTTTTGAGAAAGATGTAAGTAGAGGAAGTGGGGAGTAGAGCAGAGATTAATTAGGACAGAGCTCATGACATTGTTTTAGGTGGAAACTTATATTGAATGATACATTCTGTTTGCACTTATATCTTGGTTCTACTTGTGCTCTTTCCACAGATGGCTCTGGCTTGCTGATAACATCTGATCTGATGAGACTCCCTATGCAATTTGACTGCTGTATTACTGACTGTATTCAATAAACCTTCCAATGCCACATTGAACAAATTTGAGATATTACTGACTGTATTCAATAAAACTTCCAATGACAAATTGAAATTGAGATTCTATAATTGATAGACAATGGTAGTTCCGAATCAGACAATTACTATAAAACAAATCTGTTTTCCTCAGTGCAATGTTTAGTGTTGTTTTGTCCTCAGACCTCCTTTGATTGCTGTGTGTATTGATTCAGTTCTAAACAACCATCATCGAGTCCATCCTCACCTCCTCCATCACTGTAACAGATTGTCACCTGCCCTCCATCGAGGTCCTGCATGACTCCAGGGCAAGAAAGCGTGCAGGAAAGATCATCACCGACCCGTTCTACCCACTCTTCCAAAGACTCCCCTCTGACATTTGCACTCTCGAATGGCCTGCACACTCGTGGGACCCATCCTCTTCTCACTCGACTCAGTGTTTGCTTACGCAATTATTTTCGTGCGCGTTCAACTTTTGAATCGGATTTGACACCATAGATGTACGCTGCTGCTACTCTGTTAAGTATTTATGCATAGTCACTTTAACTCTACCCACATGTACATATTACCTCAACTACCTCAACTAGCCGGTGCCCCCGCACATTGACTATGCAACGGTACCCCCCTGTATATATAGCCTCCCTACTGTCACTTTATTCTATTGTATATATAGCCTCCCTACTGTCACTTTATTTTTACTTCTGCTCTTTTTTTCTCAACACTTTTTTGTTGTTGTTTTATTCTTACTTTTTTTGTTTAAAATAAATGCACTGTTGGTTAAGGGCTGTAAGTAAGCATTTCACTGTAATGTCTGCACCTGTTGTATTCGGCGCATGTGACCAATAAAATTTGATTTGATTTGATTTGATTTGATTTGAGATGACCATTCTTCATATTTTCAAGCATGGAGGTGGCTGCATTGTGTTATGGGTATGCTTGTCATCAGCAAGGACTAGGGAGTATGTCACGCCCTGGCTCTGGGGACTCTTATATGTTGAGCCAGGGTGTTAGTTTCTAGTTCATGTGTTTCTATGTTGGCCGGGGTGGTTCCCAATCAGAGGCAGCTGTGGCTTGTTGTCTCTGATTGGGTACCATACTTAGGCAGCCTGTTTTGCACTTGTCATTTGTGGGATCTTGTTCCGGAGAGGTTTGTGTTTTGTTAACCTTAGGACTTCACGTATCGTTTTGTTGTTTTGTAGTTCGTTGAAAAGTACTCATTAAAAGATGTACGCATATCACGCTGCGCCTTGGTCCGCTTCCTGTAACGATCGTGACAGAAGATCCCACCAAATAAGGACCAAGCAGCGTGTCCAGGAGCAAACGCCGGAGGTAACGCTAGTGGATGTCCTCCTCGGTTGGGGGAAGATCACCGAGGAGGAGGCCGTCCGCTACCGGAGGGCGATGAGGGAGGATGTCCAGGCAGGAGAGGAGAAGCGGCGCCAACCGGGCCGTCGTCGGACAGACGAGAGGCAACCCCAAGACATTTTTTGGGGGGGGCACACAGCATGGACGACGGGGCTGCTGGAGGCAGCTACAGGGCGAGTTTGTGGACTAGGAGAGGAGGCCACCAGGTTACGGGGGCCATTGGTCAGGAGGGAGAAGGAGAGTGTGGAGGCACGGCGAGAGGAACTGAGTAGGCAGCAGAGGGAGCGGAGGTTTATGAGGAAACCCAGTCCCGCTCCTCGCACCAAGCAAGTGGTGTGTGTCACCAGTCCGGTCCAGCCCGTTCCTGCTCCCCGCACTAAGTTAGTGGTGCGTGTTCCCAGTACGGCCCAACCCGTTCCTGCTCCCCGCACTAAGTTAGTGGTGCGTGTTCCCAGTCCGGCCCGACCCGTTCCCGCTCCCCGCACTAAGTTAGTGGTGCGTGTTCCCAGTCCGGCCAGACCCGTTCCTGCTCCCCGCACTAAGTTAGTGGTGCGTGTTCCCAGTACGGCCCAACCAGTTCCTGCTCCCCGCACTAAGTTAGTGGTGTGTGTTCCCAGTCCGGCCCAACCCGTTCCTGCTCCCCGCACTAAGTTAGTGGTGCGTGTTCCCAGTACAGCCCAACCCGTTCCTGCTCCCCGCACTAAGTTAGTGATGCGTGTTCCCAGTATGGCCCAACCTGTTCCTGCTCCCCGCACTAAGTTAGTGGTGCGTGTTCCCAGTCCGGCCCGGCCTGTTCCTGCCCCTCGCACCAAGCCAGTGGTGCGTGTCGCCATCCCGGCCCGGCCTGTTCCTGCCCCTCGCACCAAGCCTGTGGTGCGCGTGGCCAGCCCGGCCCGGCCTGTTCCTGCTCCTCGCACCAAGCCTGTGGTGTGTGTCGCCAGCCCGGCCCGGCCTGTTCCTGCCCCTCGCACCAAGCCTGTAGTGCGCGTCGCCAGCCCGGCCCGGCCTGTTCCTGCTCCCCGCACCAAGCCAGTGGTGCGCGTCGCCAGCCCGGTCCGGCCTGTTCCTGCTCCCCGCACCAAGCCAGTGGTGCGCGTCGCCAGCCCGGTCCGGCCTGTTCCTGCTCCCCGCACCAAGCCAGTGGTGCGCGTCGCCAGCCCGGTCCGGCCTGTTGCTGCTCCCCGCACCAAGCCAGTGGTGCGCGTCGTCAGCCCGGTCCGGCTGTTCCTGCTCCCCGCACCAAGCCAGTGGTGCGCGTCGTCAGTCCGGCACAGCCCGTGCCTGTTCAATCCGCTCCACCGGTGTCCAGTCCAGCTCCGGCCAGCGGGGCCAGACCAGACCAGGGGCGCTACAGGGGGGTTGCGAGAGAGTGGTGGTCACGCCCGGAGCCGGATCCGCCTCCGAGGCAGAATGCCCACCCAGCCCCTACCCTCTTGAGTTTGTGTGGCGCGGTCGCAGTCCGCGCCTTTGGGGGGGGTGCTGTCACACCCTGGCTCTGGGGACTCATATGTTGAGCCAGGGTGTTAGTTTCTAGTTCATGTGTTTCTATATTGGCCGGGGTGGTTCCCAATCAGAGGCAGCTGTGGCTTGTTGTCTCTGATTGGGACCATACTTAGGCAGTCTGTTTTGCACTTGTCATTTGTGGGATCTTGTTCCGGAGAGGTTTGTGTTTTGTTAACCTTAGGACTTCACGTATCGTTTTGTTGTTTTGTAGTTGGTTGAAAAGTACTCATTAAAAGATGTACGCATAGCACGCTGCGCCTTGGTCCGCTTCCTGTAACGATCGTGACAGAGTATTTAGGATGAAAATAAATGGAATAGAGCTAAGCACAGGCACATTTCTGAACCTGGTTCAGTCTGCTTTCCAACAGAAACTGGGAAACAGATTCACCTTTCAGCAGGACAATAACCTAAAACACAAGGCCAAATATACACTGGAGTTGCTTACCAATATTACATTAAATGTTCCTGAGTATCCTAGTTACAGTTTTTACTTAAATTGGCTTGAAAATCTATGGCAAAACTTGAAAATGGCTGTCTATCAATGATCAACAACGAACAAGACAGAATTTCAAAAATAATGTACAATCCAGGTGTGCAAAGCTCTTAGAGACTTACCCAGAAAGACTCACAGCTGTAATCGCTGCCAAAGGTGATTCTAACATGTATGGAATACTTATGTAAATTAGATATGTCTGTAGTTCATTTTCAATAATTTA
Source organism: Coregonus clupeaformis (assembly GCF_020615455.1). Taxonomy (NCBI): domain Eukaryota; kingdom Metazoa; phylum Chordata; class Actinopteri; order Salmoniformes; family Salmonidae; genus Coregonus; species Coregonus clupeaformis. Next base: position 42,217,256 of record NC_059197.1, read on the forward strand.
CATACATTTGAATTTTCAGAACATTAATATAGACCTTCCTTTTATCAGAATATAAATATACACTGAGTATACAAAACATTAAGAACACCTGCTCTTTCCATTACATAGACTGACCAGGTCAATCCAGATGAAAGCTATTATCCCTCATTGATGTCACTTGTTAAATCCACTTCAAACAGTGTAGATGAAAGGGAGGAGACAGGTTAAAGAAGGAATTTTAAGCCTTGAGACAATTCAGAAATAGATTGTGTATGTGTGCAATTCAGACACAGCCTGCACTGGCACCCCTTATGCCATTATAAAGTAATGAAACAACATGACAATGAACTATTTATTACTAGAAACTGTGAAGTAATACTGTCATATGTGGATGTGTTCCTTATCATGTTAATGGGTATGAATATGAAGATGATATGGCAAGAGGCATATAATAAATGTTAAATACAAACGGATCAACTTGAATGCAAAGGTTTAATAGTCTTTGAGCAACAGTGAAATTCCATTGCCATTTGTACAGTCAGTGATTGCAACTATAAGTAAATAGCCACATAATTCAATAGCACAATCAAACAATCAGAAGATTAACTTATATTTTAGGGTATAGACCTAGTATTTACAAGCCAGTCTTATTTTGGTCATCCTCACTCCATCTATAATTGGATTGAAAAGTGGCTGGAATATTAGAAAATAGTGAAGCATAGGTGTTACAGATGCAGGATCTTAATTTGACCTATATTGTCACAGTAAAATAATCCTGCAGTAATAGGATTTGAACTTTTAGTCCATAATGTTGCTTGATCGGTGATTAGGCTATTAGCTGGCCAAAAGTACAGGTTGACGTTTATTGTCATGAATCTTGCCCTGGAGGCAGAACTGAGTGTTTTCCGCTACATGAGTCAGCTGCAAAGTCAAAAGTGCCTATATCGTAAAAAATTCATGAAAACAAACATTTGCTTTTTGGTCTTCATTTAAGGTTACGGTTAGCAGTGTGGTTTAGGTTAGGGTTACGGTTACGGTTAAAATCAGATTTTATGACTTTGTGGCTGTGCCACCTAGTGACCACTCTGAAGAGCTGCCTCCAGAGCAAGTCTCATTACAATAAATGCCAACCTGCACCAAAGGTAGTCTACATGAAAAGTGCAATACAGTTAATATAACTGTGTGTTAGAGTGGGTTCTCATTAAGGCCTAGATTCAATCAGATCAAGCGTTAACCGGTGATAGCCGAAACCCACATAGCTTATGTTTTGGCAGTGTCGAAGGTGTAAGTGCTTTGGAGCTGTCGAATTGGTTAGCAGCTGCTCTTGATCATTGTCAAGAAGCCACACCCGTCCCACTAGCGTTAAAAGTTTACAACGAGAAAGAGTTGGCTATATAGAAATAATGACGCTCAAATTGAAAATCATTAAAGCTGAAATATGTAACTCTTTGGGGCGACTCAACCAAATTCACATAGAAATGTGAGTTATAGATCTGTCATTCTCATTGAAAGCAAGTCTAAGAAGCGGTAGATCTGTTCTATGCGCGCTATTTATAGGCTTCCCTTTCTTAAGTTTTGTTTTTGCGTCTTTTACTAACTTTTTTTTTGTACACCAGCTTCAAACAGCTGAAAACACAATATTTTTGGTTATGGAAAATATATTTCACAGCGGTTTAGATGGTACAATGATTCTCTACACTATACCTGCTTGTTTTGTCACATAAACTGAAACTATTAGAATTTTTGCAACCAGGAAATGGCAGAGAGCGATTTCTGCATAGTGCACCTTTAAAATAAATAATTAGGATTTCTATCAGCCTAATCGAGGTGTAGATTACATCTCACATTCCAGTGTTCGAACTTGTAAACAAGGCTGCATGAGATTTCTGTTAATGCGACTTCATGCAGCCAATGGCAATGTCCGGTTTAGGTATAATGCCAGAAGTCGCTTGTTGATTTGACAGCTCTAACGCAGTTCCAACTCCGACACCGCCAAAACAACCACTATGTGGATGTCGGCTAAAGCGGATCTGATTGAATAGAGCCCTAACGTGAATCAGTAGTAGGCCTAAGATAACAATTCACCACAGGAGTGGAAATGGCTTCTTAAGTCAAAGGGTTCTTCAGCTGTCCCCATAGGAGAACCTCTTTTGGTTCCAGGTAGAACTATTTTGGGTTCCATGTAGAACCCTTTGTGGAAAGGGTTCTACATGGAACTCAAAAGGGTTCTACCTGGAACCAAAAATTGTTCTTTAAATTGTTATTTTACGGGGAGAGCCGAAGAACCCTTTTAGGTTCTAGATAGCAACTTTTTTTCTAAAAGTGTAAGGGCAGGATATATACAGTACATATATAAAGCAGGCTATACACAGTTATTTTCAGTTAGTTGGTCAGGGTAACAAGATGACTCCATGAAGCCAAACACTTGAATCTCAGTCATTGACAACAAATAAGAGGGGCAAAGTTATTCCACATGATGTCCATGAAAAAGTACCAAGATTTTAATTGTGAGCGAGAGTTGCACCTATTCCTTCCTAATGTCCATGAAAAATAACACATGAAAAGTGTCAATCTAGCTTTATGTAAAACATATTACACCTTTAGATCAACAAAAAAGGTATGTTGATACACACAAGTGCATCACCACAATACATTTAGCTTAGGGCAGCAACTTTCCGGTTGAACATCTGTACAACTCTAGTCCGAATCTGAGTGAGTTTCATCCCGTATATCATAGGGTTCACGAGAGGAGGCACAACTAGGAACTCCACCGCCATGATATTCCTCAGGGCCAGCAGGCTGGTGTTGCTACCGTATCGAGCGTACATCAAATCGAAGGTGAGGGATATGGTGAAGTTAGTCAGGGTGATCAGATGAGGCAGACAGGTCTGCATGAACTTCTTCCTCTCCACCCGGGAACGCAAAGACGCTTTGATGATGTTCACGTAAGAAATCAGGATGAGTATAGTTTGAGAAAAATGAGAGAACGTGAGAAAGAAGCCGTAGAGGTTGTTCAGAGTGGTGTCAACACATGAGAGCATCACGACGGCCCAGTTTGAGCAGTAGAGTTTATCGATGTCGAGGCCACAGAGGGGTAACCTAGCTGTTAGTCCCATCCCAATGCTACTTTCTAGCCATGAGAAAAGCCACGTAAGAAGAAGCAGTGTCCACACTTTTCGAGTAGTCATGATAGAGTGGTATTGTAAAGGCTTGCAGATGGCAACATACCTGTCATATGCCATCACTGTCAAGCTGGTGAATTCACAGAAAACATAGGAGTAGATGACTAATATCTGGGTCATGCACCCTATGTATGTTATCACATGAGATTCAAATAAAAGGTCATAAAGTATCTTTGGGTAGAAAGCTGAAGCGCCATAGATACCATTAATACACAGATTACAGAGGAATAAATACATAGGGTCATGCAACATTTTCTCCAGAAAAATGGTAACGATCAGTGTCAGATTCACAACAATGGTGAAGAGGTATAGGATGAGAGTAAATGCAAAGTAGATGTGTTTGTGTGTCTGTGTCGCGTTCAGTCCATGCAGAACAAACACTATCTCCTGGGAGGAGTTGAACTCCATTGTCATTGACAGCAGGCACACATGGCTAGTTTACGAAAGACCCGAGAATGTTCAGTTTATCCAAGTTTTGTTGGTTGGTCTATTTAAAAACAATTTGATGACACTTTAACATTAACTGCCAACCATATAGCAGTCTGTCAGCCTCTCAACAATGATAGCTCTCCTTCAGTGTTGTTGGTATTCAGATGTCAAACATTATTTTGATTGCAGGACAAGTCAACCCAAAACCACCCAGCTTCAGCAGCCACCTACAGTACAATGCAGTGAGCACACAGACCAGTATTTATAAAAAAAAGTTAGTAATTTCAAAGTCTTCAAAGTTCTCCTTGAAGATGATCATTCGTACGGTCTGTGTATTTGTATGGTCTCTGTATCTCTGTACTGATGGCCAGAGCAGACCACCTCCACCTGCGCAGACCAGATCATACCTAGGTATGACACTTCACCACTCTCCGCACCACTCCTTTATGGGGCAGTATCTGAGTGTCTCAACTGCCATAGCAACGTGTGAGATGTATGGAGTGACAGACAGATGAACCCCTCAGATACACACTGCTCACGCTGGAGGTTACCTTCCTAATGAGACCATGTCAATAAGACCGATTAGGAGATGTGATATGAGATAGATAGAACAAGATTTGGTTTATGTAGTAAGGTAATATTGTTGAAGTTCATATTCACACTTTCCAAAAAATACAAAGATCTCAGCAAAGTTTAGTTCACTTCTGTGCAATTTTTATATTTTCAAGTAATGTTGTTCAAGTTCAAGTTTTTTTGGCACCTTGCTACATTTTGAACAGAACTTTTTTAAAGCATTGCCAAATTCCTAATTGGTATTTGGACCACAAGGGTACATTTTTATTTGTCTCTAAAGACTTTCCACAAAATGTAGACCTCAGCAAAGTTTAGCTCACATCTGTGGAAATCTTTTTTTAACCCTGTTCATCTCCAGGAAGTGAATCAGAGGAGGGCTAGACTTTGGAAGTAGCTAGTTTCTGCATGAATTAATGATACAAATGTATGTAATGAAAAAAAATCCTGTGCAAAATGCACTGTAAAATATTGTCAGAGCGTATAAAAACGGGTCTTTGTACAAAGTACTATAACCTTCATGAAGTTGATATTGAAGTAGTCCGTGTCATCTATCTACTCCCAGCGGACTGTTCACAGGCCTCATGGCAGTTTTTTTTAATTAATTGTTTTACCTTTATTTAACCAGGTAAGCCAGTTGAGAACAAGTTCTCATTTACAACTGCGACTTGGCCAAGATAAAGCAAAGCAGTGCGATAAAAACAACAACACAGAGTTACATATGGGGTAAACAAAACATAAATTCAAAAATACAACAGCAAATATATATACAGTGTGTGCGAATGTAGTAAACTATGGAGGTAAGGCAATAAATAGGCCATAGTGCAAAATAGTTACAATTTCGTATTAACACTGGAATGATAGATGTGCAAAAGATGATGTGCAAATAGAGATACTGGGGTGCAAATTAGCAAAATAAATAACAATATTGCAAATTTCTGTTTGAAAAAGCTAGCCTTTGCTTTCCTAACTGCTTGTGTAAATTGGTTGCTAACTTCCCTGAAAAGTTGCATATCGTGGGGGCTGTTCGATGCTAATGCAGTACGCCACAGGATGTTTTTGTGCTGGTCAAGGGCAGTCAAGTCTGAGGAGAACCAGGGGCTATATCTGTTCTTAGTTCTGAATTTTTTGAATGGGGCATGCTTATTTAAGATTGAGAGGAAAGCACTTTTAAAGAACAACCAGGCATCCTCTACTGATGAAATGAGGTCAATATCCATCCAGGATACCCGGGTCAGGTCAATTAGAAAGGCCTGCTCGCTAAAGTGTTTTAGGGAGCGTTTGACAGTGATGAGGGGTGGTCGTTTGACCACGGACCCATTACGGACGCAGGCAATAAGGCAGTGATCGCTGAGATCCTGGTTAAAGAGAGCGGGGGTGTATTTAGAGGGTACATTTGTCAGGATGATATCTATGATGGTGCCCATGTTTACAGATTTTGGGTTGTACCTGGTAGGTTCGTTGATAATTTGTGTGAGATTGAGGAAATCTAGTTTAGATTGTAGGTTGGCCGGGATGTTAAGCATATCCCAGTTTAGGTCACCAAGCAATACGAACTCTGAGGATAGATGGGGGGCGATCAGTTCACATATGGTGTCCAGGGCACAGCTCGGGGCTGAGGGGGGTCTGTAGCAAGCGGCAACAGTGAGAGACTTATTTCTGGAAAGGTGGATTTTTAGAAGTAGAAGCTAAAACTGTTTGGGCACAGACCTGGATAGTATGATATAGCTCTGCAGGCTATCTCTACAGTAGATTGCAACCCCACCCCCTTTGGCAGTTCTATCGAGACGGAAAATGTTGTAGTTGGGGATGGACATTTCTGAATTTTTGGTGGCCTTCCTAAGCCAGGATTCAGACACTGCTAGAACATCAGAGTTGGCGGAGTGTGCTAACGCAGTGAATAACGCAAACTTAGGGAGGAGGCTTCGGATGTTAACGTGCAAGAAACCAAGGCTTTTACGGTTACAGAAGTCAACAAATGATAACGCCTGGGGAGTAGGAGTGATACTGGGGGCTACAGGGCCTGGGTTAACCTCTACATCAACAGAGGAACAGAGGAGGAGTAGAATAAGGATATGGCTAAAGGCTTTAAGAACTGGTCTTCTAGTGCGTTGGGTACAGAGAAAAAAAGGGGCAGATTTCCGGGCGTTTTAGATTCAGGGCATTATGTACAGACAAGGATATGGAAGGATATGAGTACAATGGAGGTAAACCTAAGCGTTGGGTAACGATGAAAGAGATAGCATCACTGGAGGCACCGATTGAGTCGGTCTCCGCGTGTATGGGGGATGGGACAAAGGAGCTGTCTAAGGCAGGTTGAGCTGGGCTGGGGGCTCTACGGTGAAATAGTACATTTACATTTACATTTACGTCATTTAGCAGACGCTCTTATCCAGAGCGACATACAAATTGGTGCATTCACCTTATGATAGCCAGTGGGACAACCACTTTACAATTTATTTTTAAATACACTGCTCAAAGAAATAAAGGGAACACTAAAATAACACATCCTAGATCTGAATGAATGAAATAATCTTATTAAATACTTTTTTCTTTACATAGTTGAATGTGCTGACAACAAAATCACACAAAAATTATCAATGGAAATCAAATTTATCAACCCATGGAGGTGTGGATATGGAGTCACCCTCAAAATTAAAGTGGAAAACCACACTACAGGCTGATCCAAAGTTGATGTAATGTCCTTAAAACAAGTCAAAATGAGGCTCAGTAGTGTGTGTGGCCTCCACGTGCCTGTATGACCTCCCTACAATGCCTGGGCATGCTCCTGATGAGGTGGCGGATGGTCTCCTGAGGGATCTCCTCCCAGACCTGGACTAAAGCATCCGCCAACTCCTGGACAGTCTGTGGTGCAACGTGGTGTTGGTGGATGGAGCGAGACATGATGTCCTCTGTAGCTCAGCTGGTAGAGCACGGCGCTTGTAACGCCAAGGTAGTGGGTTCGATCCGCGGGACCACCCATACACAAAAAAAATTATGCACGCATGACTGTAAGTCGCTTTGGATAAAAGCGTCTGCTAAATGGCATATTATATATTTATATTATATTATGTCCCAGATGTGCTCAATTGGATTCAGGTCTGGGGAACAAGCGGGCCAGTCCATAGCATCAATGCCTTCCTCTTGCAGGAACTGCTGACACACTCCAGCCACATGAGGTCTAGCATTGTCTTGCATTAGGAGGAACCCAGGGCCAACCTCACCAGCATATGGTCTCACAAGGGGTCTGAGGATCTCATCTCGGTACCTAATGGCAGTCAGGCTAACTCTGGCGAGCACATGGAGGCCCCCCAAAGAAATGCCACCCCACACCATGACTGACCCACCGCCAAACCGGTCATGCTGGAGGATGTTGCAGGCAGCAGAACGTTCTCCACGGCGTCTCCAGACTCTGTCACGTCTGTCACATGCTCAGTGTGAACCTGCTTTCATCTGTGAAGAGCACAGGGCGCCAGTGGCGAATTTGCCAATCTTGGTGCTCTCTGGCAAATGCCAAATGTCCTGCACGGTGTTGGGCTGTAAGCACAACCCCCACCTGTGGACGTCGGGCCCTCATACCACCCTCATGGAGTCTGTTTCTGACCGTTTGAACAGACACATGCACATTTGTGGCCTGCTGGAGGTCATTTTGCAGGGCTCTGGCAGTGCTCCTCCTGCTCCTCCTTGCACAAAGGCGGAGGTAGCAGTCCTGCTGCTGGGTTGTTTCCCTCCTACGGCCTCCTCCACGTCTCCTGATGTACTGGCCTGTCTCCTGGTAGCGCCTCCATGCTCTGGACACTACGCTGACAGACACAGCAAACCTTCTTGCCACAGCTCGCATTGATGTGCCATCCTGGATGAACTGCACTACCTGAGCCACTTGTGTGGGTTGTAGACTCCGTCTCATGCTACCACTAGAGTGAAAGCACCGCCAGCATTCAAAAGTGACCAAAACAATTGCCTATAATTTCCACCTGTTGTCTATCCCATTTGCACAACAGCATGTGAAATGTATTGTCAATCAGTGTTGCTTCCTAAGTGGACAGTTTGATTTCAAAGAAGTGTGATTGACTTGGAGTTAAGTGTTCCCTTTATTTTTTTGAGCAGTGTAATTTTCTAATTTTTTAATTCTTAATTTTTAGAGTATATTTATAATTTTCATTTGTTTTATATATATATATATTGTATTATTTTTCATTAATTTATTATTTATCTTGTACCTTTTTTATTTTGTTTCTGTCATATTTTTTTTTAGTAGTTATGTTTTTAATGATTTAAAAATATATATATTATTATTTATAAAAAATACTATCCCAGGTATTTCTTAAAGAGGTAGGGTTTCAAGTGTCTCCGGAAGGTGGTCAGTGACTCCGCTGTCCTGGCGTCGTGAGGGAGCTTGTTCCACCATTGGGGTGCCAGAGCAGCGAACAGTTTTGACTGGGCTGAGCGGGAACTGTGCTTCCGCAGAGGTAGGGGGACCAGCAGGCCAGAGGTGGAAGAACGCAATGCCCTCGTTTGGGTGTAAGGACTGATCAGAGCCTGAAGGTAAGGAGGTGCCGTTCCCCTCACAGCTCCGTAGGCAAGCACCATGGTCTTGTAGCAGATGCAAGCTTCAACTGGAAGCCAGTGGAGTGTGCGGAGGAGCGGGGTGACGTGAGAGAACTTGGGAAGGTTGAACACCAGACGGGCTGCAGGGTTCTAGATGAGTTGTAGGGGTTTAATGGCACAGGCAGGGAGCCCAGCCAACAGCGAGTTGCAGTAATCCAGACGGGAGATGACAAGTGCCTGGATTAGGACCTGTGCCGCTTCCTGTGTAAGGTAGGGTCGTACTCTGCGAATGTTGTAGAGCATGAGCCTACAGGATCGGGTCACCGCTTTGATAGTACAATAAGAAATAACCGAAACAGCAATAAGCAAGGCATATTGACATGGGAGAGAGGCATAAAGCAATCACAGGTGTTATTCAAGAGAGCTAAAACAACAGCTGGTAATGGCGACAAAGTTTGGGCTGAGGCTAAACATAAACAGGATGCGGTACCGTATAAAGGAACAGTCCAGCAGGCATCAGCTGTATAGCTGAGTTATCATAAGGTCCGGTGAACAGCAATAGGAGAGTTCGGAGGTAGTTCGGGGGCTGCTACAGCACTGGCGAGCAAGAGGCCCGGCTTGCGTGTGTTAGCGGGCCGGGGCTAGCAGATGGATCTTTGTGGTCGACGTCGTAACGGGAAGCCTGTTGAAACCACATCAGACGATTTTGTCGGCCAACCAGTTGTGTTGGATCGGTGGGGCTCCGTGTCAACACTAGGAGGTCCCGTCCGGTTGACAGAGAGGTAGATAGCCGGGAGATGGGCCTGGTTCGAGGCTAGCTCAAGGCTAACTGGTGCTTCTAAGGGGCAATGGTAATTAGCCAACGGAAACAGCCATTTGCGATGATCCGGCGATAGGGTCCAGTGATTCCAGCAGAAAATCAGATTGGCACAACCCATCCAGCCAGGGGCATCATGCTCCCCAAAATGTTGAGTGGGCACTGATGAGCAAAATGTATGTCTTTGAATGTACACACAAGTGTCACGGGACTCGTCTGAAGTCGATAACGCTGATGTGCTAACTTCTGTCTGTATCACATTTACGTCATTTAGCAGACGCTCTTATCCAGAGCGACTTACAGGAGCAATTAGGGTTAAGTGCCTTGCTCAAGGGCACATCGACAGAATTTTTTCACCTAGTCGGCTCGGGGATTAGAACCAGTGACCTTTCGGTTACTAGCACAACGCTCTTACCCACTAAGCTACCTGCCGCCCCAGGTATCGTCCGAACCGTTTGAGAGACAAACTAATATGACCACACTATGGAAAGGGGAGACTCTGACGAACTCGACGGCACTCGTCTGAAGGTAACCCATACAAACAGAAACCTTTGTTTGCAATTACAGAGATCATACGTTTCCTGTAGGTCTTGACCAGGTTTGCACACACTGCAGCAGGGATTTTGGCCCACTCCTCCATACAGACCTTCTCCAGATCCTTCAGGTTTTGGGGCTGTCGCTGGGCAATACGGACTTTCAGCTCCCTCCAAAGATGTTCTATTGGGTTCAGGTCTGGAGACTGGCTAGGCCACTCCAGGACCTTGAGATGCTTCTTACGGAGCCACTCCTTAGTTGCCCTGGCTGTGTGTTTCGGGTCGTTGTCATGCTGGAAGACCCAGTCACGACCCATCTTCAATGCTCTTACTGAGGGAAGGAGGTTGTTGACCAAGATCTCGCGATACATGGCCCCATCCATCCTCCCCTCAATACGGTGCAGTCGTCCTGTCCCTTTTGCAGAAAAGCATCCCCAAAGAATGATGTTTCCACCTCCATGCTTCACGGTTGGGATGGTGTTCTTGGGGTTGTACTCATCCTTCTTCTTCCTCCAAACACGGCGAGTGGAGTTTAGACCAAAAAGCTAAATTTTTGTCTCATCAGACCACATGACCTTCTCCCATTCCTCCTCTGGATCATCCAGATGGTCATTGGCAAACTTCAGACGGGCCTGGACATGCGCTGGCTTGTGCAGGGGGACCTTGCATGCACTGCAGGATTTTAATCCATGACGGCGTAGTGTGTTACTAATGGTTTTCTTTGAGACTGTGGTCCCAGCTCTCTTCAGGTCATTGACCAGGTCCTGCCGTGCAGTTCTGGGCTGATCCCTCACCTTCCTCATGATCATTGATGTCCCACGAGGTGAGATCTTGCATGGAACCCCAGACCAAGGGTGATTGACCATCATCTTGAACTTCTTCCATTTTCTAATAATTGCGCAAACAGTTGTTGCCTTCTCACCAAGCTGCTTGCCTATTGTCCTGTAGCCCATCCCAGCCTTGTGCAGGTCTACAATTTTATCCCTGATGTCCTTACACAGCTCTCTGGTCTTGGCCATTGTGGAGAGGTTGGAGTCTGTTTGATTGTGTGTGGACAGGTGTCTTTTATACAGGTAACAAGTTCAAACAGGTGCAAGTTAATACAGGTAATGAGTGGAGAACAGGGCTTCTTAAAGAAAAACTAACAGGTCTGTGAGAGCCGGAATTCTTACTGGTTGGTAGGTGATCAAATACTTATGTCATGCAATAAAATGCAAATTAATTACTTAAAAATCATACAATATGATTTTCTGGATTTTTGTTTTAGATTCCGTCTCTCACAGTTGAAGTGTACATATGATAAAAATTATAGACCTCTACATGCTTTGTAAGTAGGAAAACCTGCAAAATCGGCAGTGTATCAAATACTTGTTCTCCCCACTGTATGTGTCAAAAATATATATATTTCCTGAGTTTTCTTTTATCTCCTAGATATAGAACAGACACTTCAAAACCTTATTCCTTGTGATTTATTTATTGACTGTATTTTTTGCCATTTATGAATGTTATTCAATGCGTTTCTATGGGCTATAGAAGCCACTCCTCAGTAAAAGGCATATGACAGCCCTCTTGGAGTTTGCCAAAAGGCACCTAAAGGACTATCAGACCATGAGAAACAAACTTATCTGGTCTGATGAAACCAAGATTGAACTCTTTGGCCTGAATGCCATGCGTCTTGCCTGGAAGAGACCTGGCACCATCCCAAATGTGAAGCATGGTGGTGGCAGCATCATGCTGTGGGGATTTACTTCAGTAGCAGGGACTGGGATACTAGTCAGGATCAAGGGAAAGATGAACGGAGGAAAGTACAGAGAGATCCTTGATGAAAACCTGCGCTCAGGACCTCAGACTGGGGCGAAGGTTCACCTTCCAACTGGACAATGACCCTAAGCACACAGCCAAGACAACGCAGGAGTGGCTTCGGGACAAGTCTCTGAATATCCTTGAGTGGCCCAGCCAGAGCCCAGAATTGACCCGATTGAACATCTCTGGAGAGACCTGAAAATAGCTGTGCAGCGACGCTCCCCATCCAACCTGACAGAGCTTGAGAGGATCTGCAGAGAAGAATGGGAGAAACTCCACAAATACAGGTGTGACTCGAGGCTGTAATCGCTGCCAAAGGTGCTTCAACAAAGTACTGACTAAAGGGTCTGAATACTTATGTAAATGTTATATTTGAGTTTTTTATTTTTAATACATTTGCAACCATTTCTAAAAACCTGTTTTTGCTTTGTCAGTATGGGGTACTGTGTACAGATTGATTCGATATATTTTTTTTTTAGAATAAGGCTGTAACATAACAAAATGTGGAAAAGGTCAAGGGGTCTGAATACTTTCCGAATGCACTGTATATCCATTGTTTTTGTCAAAATTGCTCAAGCTCATTTAATTTGGTTGGGAATCATTGATGGACAGCAATATTCAAACCTTGTCTCTGATTTTCAGGCAAATGTAAGTCAGGACTGAGACTTGACCATTCAGGAACACTCAACACCTATTGGAAAGCCATTCTGGTGTGTCTTTGGCATAAAAATGTGTGTAATTGTCTCGCTGAAAAATAAAACTATCCCAGGGTTAGGTTTTCAGAAAAAGTCGATGCTTCAGTCACACTGCGCTTTAGACCGAGGCGCGAGCAAATAATTTTTTTATGAAATAATTTGTCAATATATATTTTTTTAATATACAGTACCAGTCAAATGTTTGGACACACCTACTCATTCAAGGGATTTTCTTTATTTTTACTATTTTCTACATTGTCGAATAATAGTGAAGACATCAAAACTATGATAACACATATGGAATCATGTAGTAACTAAAAAAGTGTTAAACAAATCAAAATATATTTTCTATTTGAGATTCTTCAAATAGCCACCCTTTGCCTTGATGACAGCATTGCACACTCATGGCATTTTCTCAACCAACTTCACCTGGAATGCTTTTCCAACAGTCTTGAAGGATTTCCCACATATGCTGAGCACTTGTTGGCTGCTTTTGCTTCACTCTGCCGTCCGACTCATCCCAAACCATCTCAATTGGGTTGAGGTCGGGGGATTGTGGAGGCCAGGTCATCTGATGCAGCACTCCATCACTCTCCTTCTTGGTCAAATAGCCCTTACACAGCCTGGAGGTGTGTTGGGTCATTGTCCTGTTGAAAAACAAATGATAGTCCCACTAAGCCCAAACCAGATGGGATGGTGTATCACTGCAGAATGCTGTGGTAGCCATGCTGGTTAAGTGTGCCTTGAATTCTAAATAAATCACAGACAGTGTCACCGCAACTCACCCCCACACCCTCTGAACAGTTTATGTTGAGATGTGTCTGTGACTTGAACTCTGTGAAGCATTCATTTGGGCTGCAATTTCTGAGGCTGGTAACTCTAATGAACTTATCCTCTGCAGCAGAGGTCTGGGTCTTCCTTTCGTGTGGCGGTCCTCATGAGAGCATGGTTTTTGCGACTGCACTTGAAGAAACTTTCAAAGTTCTTGAAATGTTCCGTATTGACTGACCATCATATCTTAAAGTAATGATAGACTGTCGTTTCTCTTTGATTATTTGAGCTGTTCTTGTCATAATATGAACTTGGTATTTTACCAAATAGGGCTATCTTCTGTGGTAGTGTACCTAAAGGGGTCCTAAAATGCTAAATCAAATAGCTTAATGATCCATGGTATGACCATCTTAAAACAATTCCATATGTCGTCCCCCCCCTGAGAGTTTGGCCCCTTTTTGGGAATTTTTTAAGGCATGGTGAAAAAAGTTATTTTATAGTGTTTTTGTGGTATAAAAAAGCGTTTATCAAAAAAAAAAAAAAAAATAGGTAAAAAAAAAACTTGACTTGAATGCCTGTCCATTATCCTCATGCCTTATGGTATGTAGAAGCTGGTCAATTGAGCAAGAAAACATGTTTACTGAATTTGGCCATCAGCCTTTAGATAACAGGTCATTAGTCCACTGTGTCTCTCAATTCCCTTGAAAACGATTTAGCAACCTGTGAGACCAGAGAGGCTGAAACAACAACAGAGGTAGCCCTTGGTCGCCGTCTCTTGTCTCTCGTTAGACCGATTGAAGGGTTAGTCCCAGGGAGGTGCAGAGTGTCATTAGGCTTAATGGCCTCCCTTCAGACCGTTCTGATGTGAATGATGCAACAATATCAAACTGGGCCTAACAAGAAGTTGGCTGCATTGGAAAGATACTACAAACACGTTGTTGATCATACTATGTTGACCTGTGACCTGAGAGTGAAAATCATGATATGGTCAAGAATATGTGAAATGATCTTAGCTTCTCAATGTCCATTACAGCCACAGGTAACAATGTTTTTCCATGGTGATGCCTATGGTATTAAACACTGAAGAGAAATACTGTGGCAATAATGCAATGTGTCTTGATAATCAATATACATTTTAAGAATTAAGCAATTATGAGATGTCAATCATTGAGATTTATCGTTTTACCTGATAGACACTGTTATCCTTGTCCTGTGAACTTAATATCTACAGATACTTCTATAGGTACCATTAGCAAAATGATGAACTCAACACAATTCACGTTATTTATGCTAGCTGGATATAGTGATAGTGGACACAAAGTACTTGTATTCATTGTAATACCTGTGTTGTACGTCTCCATAGTTTTTGTGAACACAGTGCTTATTGTGGTTATACTAGTTTTGTGTGTTTTAGGTATATGTTGTGAAATTGTTAGATATGACTTGTTAGATATTACTGCACTGTATTTGGCCATCAGCCTTTAGATAACAGGTCATTAGTCCACTGTGTCTCTCAATTCCCTTGAAAACTATTTAGCAACCTGTGAGACCAGAGAGGCTGAAACAACAACAGAGGTAGCCCTTGGTCGCCGTCTCTTGTCTCTCGTTAGACCGATTGAAGGGTTAGTCCCAGGGAGGTGCAGAGTGGCATTAGGCTTAATGGCCTCCCTTCAGACCATTCTGATGTGAATGATGCAACAATATCAAACTGGGCCTAACAAGAAGTTGGCTGCACTGGAAAGATACTACAAACACGTTGTTGATCATACTATGTTGACCTGTGACCTGAGAGTGAAAATCATGATATGGTCAAGAATATGTGAAATGATCTTAGCTTCTCAATGTCCATTACAGCCACAGGTAACAATGTTTTTCCATGGTGATGCCTATGGTATTAAACACTGAAGAGAAATACTGTGGCAATAATGCAATGTGTCTTGATAATCAATATACATTTTAAGAATTAAGCAATTATGAGATGTCAATCATTGAGATTTATCATTTTACCTGATAGACACTGTTATCCTTGTACTGTGAACTTAATATCTACAAATAATTCTATAGGTACCATTAGCAAAATGATGAACTCAACACAATTCACGTTATTTATGCTAGCTGGATATAGTGATAGTGGACACAAAGTACTTGTTTTCATTGTAATAACTGTGTTGTACGTCTCCATAGTTTTTGTGAACACAGTGCTTATTGTGGTTATACTAGTTTTGTGTGTTTTAGGTATATGTTGTGAAATTGTTAGATATTACTTGTTAGATATTACTGCACTGTCGGAGCTAGAAGCACAAGCATTTCGCTACACCCGCTATAACATCTGCTAAACACGTGTATGTGACAAATACAATTTGATTTGATTTATATGTATAGAGAGTAGCCTTCATGAACCCATGTATCTGTTTCAGTGCAGTTTGTTTGTGAATGAGTCGTAAGGTAGCATTGGTTTGTTTCCTGCTCTCATGACTCATTTGGTTTCAGATGTCTGTGCAGTTTCCACTGTGTACTGCTACCTACAGATCTTTTCCATATACACATATGGATCTCTTGAATTCTGCAATTTAGCAGCCATGTCCTACAACAGGTACCTTGCTTTATGTTATCCACTACAGTATAACGTCATCATGACACCCAACAGGGTGTGTATTTTAATTTGTGTAATATCGTTGTACACTTTTGTAACAATTACCACAGTACTGTCTTTAACTATTCGTTTGCAATTATGTGGAAACAAAATAGACAAAGTGTGTTGTGACAACTACCTGGTTGTAAAACTTGCCTGTTCAACATCGGACACAACATTTAATAACAACTATGGACTCTGTGGTATTGTTTTGACTGTCGCTGTCCCTTTAATTACTATTGTGTTCTCTTATATTAAGATTCTGACTATTTGTTTGAAATCTTCAATCGAGACCAGACAGAAAGCTTTCAGCATCTGTATTCCTCATCTGGCCTCGCTGTTCAACTTCTCTTTCGGCTGTTTCTTAAATCTGCTCCAGAGTAGATTTGATAGGCCTATGAGAAATTATCCAACTGTACACACTATTTTATCATTGTACTTTCTGATGTGCCAGCCACTTTTTAATCCTATTGTGTATGGAGTTAGGATGGCTAAAATCAGACTTGCTTATAAAAACATACTAGCTGTAGGTCTGTACTCTAAACAGTGTGACCTTTTCTGTCCTGATTGTTAGATTTTTGTGATGTGACTTGTGTGTTTTGTTACTTATAGTTGCAATAATGAATGGGGGTGAGGATGGTAAAAATCAGACATGTAAAACATTTGCTAATTTGTGAAATATTGTCATTTACCTTTTATTCACTTGCTGATCTCCTGTCGCTCAAAGAATTGACTTTATAATTCTCCTCCTCGTCTACAAA
This sequence comes from Coregonus clupeaformis, assembly GCF_020615455.1. Lineage (NCBI taxonomy): Eukaryota > Metazoa > Chordata > Actinopteri > Salmoniformes > Salmonidae > Coregonus > Coregonus clupeaformis. Next base: position 42,233,976 of record NC_059197.1, read on the forward strand.
GCCCTAAATGGCATCGGGCCCTCCTACCTGTCAGACCTTCTCTCCCCCTATGAACCTCCACATAACTGAAATTCAAGCCACGCCAAACAGCTCAAGGCCCCCAGGACCTGACTCCGCACAATGGAGGACCATTTATTTTGTTCCCACGCACCTCGCCTTTGGAACTCCCTTCCTGACAATCTCAGGGCTGCTCAGACTGTTGGGGCCTTGAAAGCAGGCCTTAAGACTCATCTCTATCGGCTGGCCTTCACTTCCTCCTACATTTTGATTGTTTCATGATATGGTTATATACATATTTTTTACATTTTTTTTTTTTTTATCTTTCATTTGATGCACTTTGAGATTATTCTTGTATAATGAAAAGTGCTTTTCGAATGTAATAAATTATTATTATTATTATTTAAATAAAAAACCCAGAAGTTCATGGCTTCCTCTTCATTACTTAAATTGACACTTCTGCCAGAGGCTGCTGTATCTAAGTATCTAACATATGCAAAAAAATATGCAAAACCGTCTGGATCAATTGACAACAGTGAATAAACTGATGTAAATGTGTAAAGGGTAAGCCCATCACTAATGTAAAATGGACCCTGCACGGTACACACAATCATGATGATTGTCTGACATTTTGAAAGAGATATCTAGGTACATACTGTAGCATGAAAACAAACTACATTCTGTCTGGAATCTGGATGCATGTCATGTTTTCTGAGGGCCAACTGTTCAAAGGTATCTGACAGATGGCCAGATACCTTTCTTGAGAGAAGGCATTAGTTTGTCCAGGGTCACTGTGTGATATGTTTGACCCAAATAATCCAGTAAGGGTAATGATGTATTTCTAAGACACATTGGTCAATGTATTCAATCCATCCTGTAAAAAGTATAAAAACAAGTTGTAGGGTTCCATTTGGGACACAACGCTTCTGTCATCCCCTCTGGGAGGGTAGGCCCTAAAAGTGTACTGTAGGCCTAGAAAGAAGGGGGAGAATAAATAGGAAACAAAATGTAGGAAAAAAGAAGCCACGATGTTGATCAGCCGAGCACATAATTATATCTGGTAACAGATTCCGTATCAGCCAATTAAAAATGGTGACGTAGTTGGACGTGATCCAACACATTTTCACAAAAGCGTCCTTACCAGAAGTCCACTGGCACGTTCTGATAATCAAAGTAACTAGATCACGTGTGGAAATGGATCTGGACAAATAGTTCACAGTTTAGAGTGACTAGTTCCTGACATTGTGTTAGTGTGTTGAGAAGGGAAGTGCAGCCAACACCTTGACAATGAACAATAAGAATGAATTGAATAAGGACCTATTTATTTCTCCAGCCTTGTTTACAAACACACTGCTAGGGCCTAATAACCACATATTGCATATTATGAAGTTACATGGACGTGAACGCCTACAACGTTTTAGATGCATTTTTATAATCAGCTACTTCGTCCCATTTGCGCTATTTCACTCGAGGACTATCAGTGGAGTGTTTTCTCCTTTAAAAAGAAAAGTACTCCGAATGGGATTCAAACTCACAGCCGTCGTATCCCATCATCTTCAGGTTACCCACTTTAGTTCGGGATAGCAGTGGCGGTAAATTATCGCTACTTGATAACACCACGAGAGCCATTCTCCTTTGACTTTTACAACGAATGAATACAAACTCCTCCTTTTCTCTGTAAAAGTATAGGGATTTGATGAAATCGATAAGCAGAAATGTGCCTTTTGAATGTTGTGTAACGTCACAGTAGCCTAGTCAAGGAAGCATCATGCAATATACACTCACTGGCCAGTTTATTAGGTACATCAATCTAGTACCGGTTCGGCCTCCAGAACAGCCTGAATTCTTCAGGGAATGGAAACGTTGCTCAATTGGGACCTGACGTGTGCCAGGAAAACATTCCCCACACCATCGCCACCAGTCTGTACCATTGACACCAGGCAGGATGGGGCCATGGACTTATGTTACTTACACCAAATCTTGACCCTGCCATCAGCATGACGCAACAGGAACCGGGATTTGTAGGACCGGGCGAATTTTTTCCACTCCTCAATTGTCCAGTGTTGGTGATCGTGTGCCCACTGGCTAGAGCCGCTTCTTTTTATTGTTAGACCCGCCTGTTAGCTTGCACGATTCTTGCTATTCTCCTTCGACCTCTCTGCAACAAGCTGTTTTTGCCCACAGGACTGCCGCTGACTGGATGTTTTTTGTTTGTCGCAGCATTCTCTGTAAATCCTAGATGCTTAGGTCACTTGTTCAATCGAACAGTATCTGAATGCCTCGATGCCTGTCTGCCTGCATTATATAGCAAGCCACAGCCACGTGACTCACTGTCTGTAGGAGCGAACCATTTTCATGAACGGGGTGGTGTACCTAATAAACTGTATATTGGCACACTGCACTTTAGACCGAGGCACGGGTAACAAAATCAACCTCTGGTGGCCAAGTTGACCTGTTTAACAAATACGATTGGATGGTGGCTCTACCATGTAAGGTCTCTGATAGGTTGATTCATTATTCTATTACAGGATATAATTATGTGCTCAGCTGGTCGTCCTCAGCACAATGTCTAATTGTGCCAGGTTGGCCTAAGAGAAAAGCTAGCAGCTAGCCATTTTAGACCACAGGTATAAACCTTGGGTCTAAGCAAAAGGTAGTGAGTATGGTTCCATTGGTTTTAACTGGAGTGCACGCCCATTAAAGATAAATAGGGGCTGGACTGGCTGATTTTGCCTCAGTTTTCCTCGCCCTCATTAAGAAATGTGACTGAAGAGATGAGACTTGTGTTTTGGAAGCATGCTTTGATGTGGGTGTTTCTTGTGTGTGTCTTTGCAAATGGGAAGCATTTGTAAATTCATTTTGGCAAAACAGTTACACAGTTATAGTCACTCACCTGTCGAGATCATTTGAAAACAAGTCTATCCAGCTAGGTCGAGTAAAATGGTCAGTGAGGTGTGTAACAACGGTTAATGTAATAACACCGGTTAATGTAATACATTTTCCAACTGTTGATGTAATAAACAACTTTTCTATTTGCAATAACTTTTCAATGTTTAATGTAATAAAACCGGTTAATGTGAGTCTCCACCCCCCCTGAGTTAATACTTGGTGGAAGCACCTTTGGCAGCCATTACAGTTGTGAATCATTTTCATTAAGATTCTATCAACTTTGTACAACTCTTAGGGCAACATACAGGGCATTCCGGAAAGTATTCAGACCCCTTGACTTTTTCCACGTTTTGTTACGTTACAGCCTTATTCTAAAATGGATTAAATTAATTGTTTTCCTCAGCAATCTACACACAATACCCCATAATGACAAAAAAAATTACAACTGAAATACCATATTTACATAAGTATTCAGACCCTTTTCTATGAGACTCGAAATTGAGCTCAGGTGCATCCTGTTTCCACTGATCATCCTTGATGTTTCTACTTCTTGATTGGAGTCCACCTGTGGTAAATTCAATTGATTGGACATGATTTGAAAAGGCACACACCTGTCTATATAAGATCCCATAGTTGACAGTGCATGTCAGAGCAAAAACCAAGCCATAAGGTCGAAGGAATTGTCGGTAGAGGCACAGATCTGGGGAAAGGTACCATAAAATGTCTGCAGCCTTGAAGGTCCCCAAGAACACAGTGGCCTCCATCATTCTTAAATGGAAGATGTTTTGAACCACTAAGACTCTTCCTAGAGCTGGCCACCCGGCCAAACTGAGCAATCGGAGTAGAAGGGCCTTGGTCAGGGAGGTGACCTAGAACCCGATGGTCACTCTGACAGAGCTCCAGAGTTCCTCTGTGGAGATGGGAGAACCTTCCAGAAGGACAACCATCTCTGCAGCACTCCACCAATCAGGCCTTTATGGTAGAGTGGCCAGACGGAAGCCACTCCTCAGTAAAAGGCACCTAAAGGACTCTCAGACCATGAGAAACAAGATTCTCTGATCTGATGAAACCAAGATTGAACTCTTTGGCCTGAATGCCATGCATCATGTCTGGAGGAGACCTGGCACCATCCCAAATGTGAAGCATGGTGGTGGCAGCATCATGCTGTGGGGATTATCTTCAGCAGCAGGGACTGGGAGACTAGTCAGGATCAAGGGAAAGATGAACAGAGCAAAGTACAGAGAGATCCTTGATGAAAACCTGCTCCAGAGCGCTCAGGACCTCAGACTGGGGCGAAGGTTCACCTTGCAACTGGACAATGACCCTAAGCACACAGCCAAGACTACGCAGGAGTGGCTTCGGGACAAGTCTCTGAATATCCTTGAGTGGCCCAGCCAGAGCCCAGACTTGACCCGATCTAACATCTCTGGAGAGACCTGAAAATAGCTGTGCAGCGACGCTCCCCATCCAACCTGACAGAGCTTGAGAGGTTCTGCAGAGAAGAATGGGAGAAACTCCACAAATATAGGTGTGCCAAGCTTGTAGCATCATACCCAAGAAGACTCGAGGCTGTAATCGCTGCCAAAGGTGCTTCAACAAAGTACTGACTAAAGGGTCTGAATATTTATGTAAATGTTCTATTTTCGTTTTTTATTTTTAATACATTTGCAAAAAATTCTAAAACCTGTTTTTGCTTTGTCATTATGGGGTACTGTGTACAGATTGATTAGATTTTTTTTTTTTTATCCATTTTAGAATAAGGCTGTAACGTAACAAAATGTGGAAAAGGTCTCGGGGTCTGAATGCTTTCCGAATCCATTGTTCTTGTCAAAATTGCTCAAGCTCATTTAATTTGGTTGGGAATCATTGATGGACAGCAATATTCAAACCTTGTCTCTGATTTTCAGGCAAATGTAAGTCAGGCCTGAGACTTGACCATTCAGGAACACTCAACACCTATTGGAAAGCCATTCTGGTGTGTCTTTGGCATAAAAATGTGTGTAATTGTCTCGCTGAAAAATAGAACTATCCCAGGGTTAGGTTTTCAGAAAAAGTCGGTGCTATAGGCACACTGATACAGGACTAGTAAAGGCCCAGAGCACTACTTTTGTGAAGAAATAAATATCATATATATTATATTTCGGGGGAATTACGATTTTTCAGGGGGTGCTGCAGCAACCCTCAGCACCCCTACTTACCATGGCTATGCCAGAATGGCTTTCCAAGAGGTGTTGAGTGTGTAGTCTGTGTCCTGACTTAAATCTGCTTAAAACATCTAGTTTAAATATCACTGTCCATCAATGATCCCCAAACAAATGTTATGAGTTTATTTCAATTTAGACAAAAACAATGGATATACAGTCCCAGTCAAAATTTGGACACACCTACTCATTCAAGGGTTTTTCTTTATTTTTACTATTTTCTACATTGTAGAATAATAGTGAAGACATCAGAACTATTACATAAAACATATGGAATCATGTACTAACCAAAAAAGTGTTAAAAAAATCAATATATATTTTAGATTTTAGATTCTTCAAAGTAGCCACCAAGGGGGTGTAGACTTTCTATAGGCAATGCATTGTCCAACATTGTCATCAGTAACGTAACTTTTGGATTACCCAAACTCAGTAACGTAATCTGATTACTTTCATTTACTTTTGAATTACTTTCCTCAATGCAGCCGTTTTTATCTCAATATCAAATCATTTCTGGATAACAGTTAAGTATTTTACTGTGATTGTTTTAAATTAAAATGGTAAAAAAGAATAAAATAGTGTGGGGATCTATTTTCTCATAACTGGAGGGATGAATAGCTTAGAATGAATGCATTGGTGATTAAACATAGAAGGTTTGTACTGTACTGATATAAATAGTTTCACATAACAAGCTGTGATTCATGTGAGGAACGTTAGGGGGTAGGATGAGATAAGAACTTGTGTCTCACAGTACCCGAACACTGCCTCTTTGTGATCTGTGAACCGTCCAAGGACGTGTACTGCAAAAGTGCTGACTTTCTGGATAAGTTGCAAAACAACTAGACACCTGGCAACAGTGGAGCGCCAAGGGGCTGGGACCAGCCTGTGCGCCAACGGATAGGCTGAGTATGTCTAAACCACGCTCAGTCTCTACTCTGATTGGCCAGCAGGGAGCGGGAACTATCTCTGTCAGAGTATTTTAAGAAGAACTCATAACAATGGCTTAGTTCTGAGTGCCCTGCATGGTATTTCAGTGAGCCCGTATACGAACCATCATACTTATCATACATACATTTTGCATATAATAAATTTAGCTTGGATTGAATATCCCTTGATATGTTTTCTCTTATTCCAATACCAGATTTGAATTACGCAATTTCTAACAATAGCTTCTTAGCAAAGAGCAATTTCTCAAGCAAGAATTTTGCTAGGACTGTCTGGGAGTGGTCTGAGTTGGGAAGGGAAAACTGAAAACTAGCTCTTATTGGCAGAGAGGTTTGGAACTCTATTTTTGGTCTATTAACTAATTTAGTTCCTGGTGATGTCACAAGACAGGCCAAAACTCCATCACACCAAAACAGGCTGAAATTTCAGGCGGTCTTTTCAAACAGCTCCTACACTAAAAGTTCATCATCATTTTCACCATTTCACAGTATTATTCCAACCTCAGTGTGGAAATATATAAAAACACAGGAAAATCATATTTTTGACTACACTGGGCCTTTAAAGACATACTCAGGAACTTTGGCAACTACTATTTTTTAAACCTCCCGCTTTGAGCTGGATATGTCAATGTGTAGTTCATACATGCCTAATGTATGGGCAGAATTACGTCCTTACCTTAATTAGCCATGAAATCCCTAGTTTGAAAGTGACTGTTTTACTGGAAGCTGTGCTGCGCCATTTTCCCCCACGTGGGCCAGCCCCCTAGCAATTCCGGTTCTAACCAATGAGCTTCAGTCCCTCGCCATTTTAGTGAAAAATAGCAAGATGCACACAGAGCAGAGCGAGAGAGAGCAATGACGTGGTGCACATATCTGCACATACAGTATGTGACATAGTATACCATTTTTAGGGACCACTATTGGCTTGTGAGCACTACTTTCAGAACTACTGGCTAAAAAGTATACAAAAGTACCGGAGAATCTCTTTAAGACGCATTAAAAGAAGACAAAAAGTATCCATCAAACGCATTTGGTGTGTTGTCATAGTGGTCTCTGACTTGTGGTCAGAATCGCTCAGGTGGAACAAACTTAAACTTGCGCCTTTTTTCAATGCTGAATTGAATGTCATTGAGAAAATAGAAAGCTGTCATGTATTTTTCTCAAACTTCCTTTCTGAATTTAAAGTAATCCAAGAAGTAATCAATTTTTTCAAAAGTATCTGATTACAATATTTTAGCTGGTAACGTAACTGAGTAATTTAATACTCCAACATACAGTAGACACTCGCAAGCACATTGAAATGTACACACATACGGGTAACACTTTACTTGATTATAGATTGGCATTCATAAAACCTTTATGAAACCATTCATGACATACATTTTCTAAATAAAAGTCAGAATAGAACACACCTGTACTGTGATTTAATCCGATAACGTAATAAATTGAACGGTTACCGTAATAACTTTTCCGCTTACATCCTCCGGTGGTTATTATGTTATCAGATAAGTAGCAAAAAATGTTTAATGAATAACTGTAATAACTTCAACCAATCATGTAATAACTTAACATAATTAATATTTGTATTATTTCCCTTATTTTAATGGACATGGAATAGTCCCAAAAGTGCAAAACCCATCAATCTGGCACTCCAGACAGGCTCAAGCAAACACTCAAATTATTAGAACGATTTCAAATACTATTTGAACCCAGATCTGGATGGCGCAGAACTAACCCAGTGAGTAACACCAGCAACCATCCAGCTCAATCCCACCAGATATTTCTACTAGAAAATAACTTGATAATAATAACAATAATAGTAATACTGTAACGAAAACAGGACTTTTGTTTTGAAGATTACATATGATTGATGTTGTATTAATGTGGTATAAAATAAAGGCCTGCACACTCATAAGCTCCACCAGGTACCTTTATTCACAAACAAACGTTTCGATCCTGCAAGGACCTTCATCAGGTATTAATGTGGTATGAAGGTCATTATAAATGACACTGCAACATTTATGAAGGGATTATGAATGATTTCATAAAGGCAGGGGCCTTCACAGAGAGAGAGAGAGAGAGAGGGAGAGACTGACTGTATATTATAGCCAATGGCTACATTAAGGATCTGGCAGTATGTACCTTTGTTTTCTTCAATTGAATTCAATATAAAACCTGTGTTTGTCATAGAACGATGCCAGTACTAATTTGTCGATACATTTCCAGCGTTGTGCTTCATTTGACAGTGCAAATCTTTCTGCCAGAAGTGATGGGCCTTTCAGCAAATGAAATGGGCAGGAAATAGGCTGGACTTTCCCGCCTCCAGTGGCTATGTAATGTAATATGACACCAGAGTCATTCATTACTACAGGTCATAAACTAAGACCCACTGGCTGGCTGAAGAGACAAATTCAGAAGCAAATAAACATTGATAAAACAATTAAAATACACAGTCCCCAAATTGACCTTTAAGAGAGGATCATTTAGCAATTATTATGCATTAATTCAGTGTTTCATTGTAATACACATCCACGTCATCGGTGCCCGGGGAACAGTGGGGTAACTACCTTGCTCAGGGGCAGAAATACTGATTTTCACCTTGTCAGCTCGGGGATTCGATCCAGCAACCTTTCGGTTCCTGGCCCAACACTCCTACTCGCCAGGCTACCTCAAGGCGTTACGAGTGCATTACGTATACCCCCTTTGGTGTTGCCTTTACTCATGGCCACCAAGCCAGTAGGGGATATCACCGGAAAAGTGATGTAGGTGTAATTAAACTTGTCTGAGACCTAAAGATTTGTGTAAGCTCCTTGAGCTAATGCCTACACTTAAGCTTAGCAGGGTAACACGGTCTTGTGGCCTGCAGGAGACCTAGGTGCTGTCCCATTGGTGCTGTGACCTGGATAGGTATTTATGAGGAGGTGAAATTGGTCATGGAGTGTAATGAAGATGGTTCCGTAAACCATTCTCTTGTGTTTAGAAATCTTTTTTTGAGACTTAAAGAGGTTAGTGGCAAGCCAGTAACTGGAAGGTTGCCGGTTTGAATTCCAGGGCTAACAGGAGAAATCTGGCAGGTGTGAGCCAGTCAGTTTTTGTTGTTATCGACTAAGTTCAAACCTGTGTCACTTGTTACTTTGGTGAACTATGGGGCTGCATGTAGCCTAGAGGGGCGGGCCAACAACCGGATGGTTGCTGGTTTGACTCCTGGGTCTAATTGGGAAAATCTGGTGGATGTGAACCGGCAAATGGAGAGTTGCTGGTATTTCATCCTAGATGCCATCTCCTGCTGTTATGCCCTTGAGCAAGGCACAACCACAAAATGGTTCCAAGGTGTAATCTTTTTTTATCTCCGGGGAGCTAATGCAAGTCTTCAGGTCTCACACAAGGTTAATCAACATGCAAGTGTGGTTCACCAAATTACCTCTGTTAGACTTCTAGACCCATCTGAGCACAGACTGGAACTTGTATTTTTGCTAAGGCCAGGATTCAGTTCGGACCGTGGAAGATCCGCATTGTAGCGCATTTGACATTTAAAGGATTGAGCCTATAAATGCAGCGTTTATTTTGAATGTGATCTTTGCGACAAGGGTAACTGCCTTTAATAATAATAATAAGCCATTTAGCAGACGCTTTTATCCAAAGCGACTTACAGTCATGCGTGTATACATTATTCGTTTTTTGTGTATGGGTGGTCCCAGGGATCGAACCGACTACCTTAGCGTTACAAGCGCCGTGCTCTACCAGCTGAGCTACAGAGGACCACAATGGTGCATAGGCGAAAAGGGGTGATCGGATTGAATCCTGGCCTAAGTAAAATGTGTTCTACAACTACTTTTATTTAGACAAAATTCCATTCCACTGATGTCATGAATGGCTGAGCTAGAGCTGTGTTTGTGAGAGAAGAGTCAGAATCGTTAGAGCAACAAACAATGTTTTGCTCTAGGATGCTCACAACCTACACAAGAGTCGTTAGAAGCAGTGGTGGAAAAAGCACCCAATTGTCATACTTGAGTAAAAGTAAAGATACCTTAATAGAAAATTACTCAAGTAAAAGTGAAAGTCACCCAATAAAATACTACTTGAGTAAAAGTCTAAAAGTATTTGGTTTTAAATATACTTAAGTATCAAAAGTAAAAGTATAAATAATTTCAAATTCCTTATATAATGCAAACCAGATGGCATCATTTTCTTTTTTTTTCTTTTTATTATTTACGGATAGCCAGGGGCATGCTCCAACACTCAGACGTAATTTACAAACGAAGCATGTGTTTAAGTGAGTCTGCCAGATCAGGGTCAGTAGGGATGACCAGGGATGTTCTCTTGATAAGTGTGAATTAGGCAATGTTCCTGTCCTGCTAAGCATTCACAATGTAACGAGTACTTTTGGGTGTCAGGTAAAATGTATGGAGTAAAAAGTACATCATTTTCTTTAGGAATGTAGTGAAGTAAAAGTAAAAGTTGTCAAAAATATAAATAGTAAAGTACAGATACCCAGAAAAACTACTTAAGTAGTACTTTCATGTATTTTTTACTTAAGTACTTCACACCACTGGTTAGATGGTAAGGGATTCTTCTACATTGAAGATCATAGGAAACCCCAGGAACCAGTGTCTATAACACAGTAATAAGCTCACAGTTACTGTCGCAAACTCCAAACTCCAGAGTTGTAACCATCACTAAGCAAACAATTTCTGTACTTACAGCATTCATATAAATTAATTTATCAGGTTGACACTTTAATTGACATTTTTCAAACTCATGAAAGCAACTGTTTATGTCAAATTGTGTTGTGTTCTACTTGTAGCCCTGGTTGTCCTGAAAAGTAAATGGTAAAAGACTTCATTTTGAGGCCAAATATAAGTGCTGGACATGCTGATTCTTGCTGGGGTATTGGGATTGATAGGGTTAACCGATTATTACTTTAACCATTGTTACACACCTTCAAATGGAGGGGATTAGATACATAAAGGTTTTTTATTTCTAAACAGTAAATATGTATGAAAATACCCTCAAATAAAAGGTGACATTCTGTACTGTCGCCTCATATGAAACATTTGATCTCAAATCCAAATGCTGGAGTATAGATCCAAATTAAACGTTTTAGCTTCACTGTCCAAATAAATACATAAAGGACTGTACATCTATACATACACATCTCCATAGAATGACATATTAGAACTTTAATAGGGTCTAATTCATTTCTAATATAATAGTAATTTAATAGGATCTCTGTGCATGTCTCTGTCTGGGCAACTTTAAGGGTGAAGTGTGCACTCATACAGTCCCCCTCGTGGATTTAAAAGGAACGGGCTGGTGTAATGAATAAGGTGGAAACACCATCCAGACATGTTTGCACCAATCCAATTGTTTTAAATGCATGAGGGGGAGTGCACACTTCTGGAGAAGGGTAGAGAATCAGAAGGCATCCATAGATGTTCTACACCACACACTTCTTCTGTCATTCTGTTACCACCAGGTGAAGATGAGTTTATAGAGGAAGCCATCATTGGACTTGAACAGAAAGCCTCGGTCTGAGCTGTGAGGCTCATATCTCACTTTGTATCCCCTGGCCTCCACATCCATCTTGATGCAGTCCAACAGGTCAATGGCAGTCGGAGGGGCCTGTAGCGCACACACACACACAATTAGAAACGCCCACACACTCATCACACATAACTCAAGGTTACCTGCGTAACCCCAGTTCTTAGAATATGAGTGAGAATGATGTCTATGGGATTCACTGGATAGGCGGATCACTACGGACAAACCAATCACACAACGTCTGTCGGAGACAGATAGGTTGAATGGCAAATGAGGTGAGCCCCTCCCTCTTTATAAGGCGCCACTTGCTCCACCCTCTGGTCAATCTCAAGCATGCCTCTCTTCATTACACTCTTGCGAGCAGGGAAATGCCGTGAGACATCTCACTCATTCTCAGAGACCTGGGGTTACGCAAGTAACCTTGAGTTATCTTTCAAATGGTTTTTTCGATGTCTCACTATGGGATAAGCCCAACTCCTGTATCACGGTCCGATGTGATCACCCCTCAGAGGCTCCGACACTGAGGACAGTATGCGCCAAAGAAGGTGCAGTGACATCCAGTCTGTAAAACCTCAAAATGTATGCGGGGTGGCCAGTATAATAGCCTCCACTATCCAATGGGATAACCACTTCTTCAAAAATGCACCACTTGTTCCATACAGTGTAAAAGAGGCTGTGGCACTCTGGAAAGACTCAGTGGCAAGCTTGTCGCATTCAGATTCATCCTCTCATGGGCCAGGCCCAGAGGGCAATGGTTCCTGGGGTAGGGGTAGGGTGGAAAATCTCCTCCTTCGCTAAGGCCAAAAGATCGTAACGGTAGCTACCAGGGCTGGTTGTAAAACAGGAGAGTGATCTCTGCCAACCAGAGCTTCCCTGTCCATACTCCGAGGAGGGATTAACAACAGCAAAAGTATCCTCAGCCGCTCGCTCCAGTAAAAGGAGGTAGAGCGGGCAGTGGCCCAACAGCATGAACCAAGCACAGGGTAGAAAGGGGATGAGGAGGAAGCCTAAGTGGACTTGGGAGTACAAGATTGCTGTCTGGGGCTGTCGCCTGATAAGGGTGCCGTTCCCCCCTTTCTCTTCTCTTTGAACTAGAAAGTCATTAAATACTGTAGACTGTCCTCTAGCTCGATAAAGAGGGTTCTCCATCAATTGAGCAGAGTTGCTGTTGGCTTGCCGAAAAATCCCCAAAACCAAGAGGGCTAAGGGAGTTTCGCAGTAAGCCTGATCCCCTGGGAACCCAAACACATGAAACTCCAGGGATGAACTGTGCGAGAGCGACAGGAATCCACCGAGAGAATGGGAAAGTGTTGTCAGGTTTTATTCCCTAGCTCGCTCACCTAGAGTGATGGCACCCCCTGGTGGCGTTCCGAGGTGCACTCGTGAATCTGTTCTACTGTGTTCGCTTGCGTACAATAGACAGTTTGAGGCAAAATGCTGCAGGGCATGAGAAGAGGACCATGATAGATAGCAACTGGCAATATGCTCCATTTGTCTGATGAGACCAGAGGGAGAGCAGACATCCTGGCTGGAACCTGAAAAGGCGCAGAGGGGAGAGTTGGGGCGGCAGGTAGCTTAGTGATTAAGAGCGTTGTGCCAGTACCCGAAAGCTAGCTGGTTCTAATCCCCAAGCCAACTAGGTGAAAAATCTGTCAATGTGCCCTTGAGCAAGGCACTTAGCCCTAATTGCTCCTGTATGTCGCTCTGGATAAGAGCGTCTGCTAAATGACTAAAATGTAAATGTATAGGGGAGGAGGGCACTTGGGGGTAAAGTGCAGCTCCTCCAGTTTGAGCAAGACCACGAAAGTGAGCTGCTGCACAGGAAATAGATATACACACAGTACCAGGGAAAAGTTTGGACACCTAATTCCAGGGTTTTTCTTTATTTTTACAATTTTCTACATTGTAGAATAAGTGAAGACATCAAAACTATGAAAAACACATATGGAATCATGTACAGTGGGGAAAAAAGTATTTAGTCAGCCACCAATTGTGCAAGTTCTCCCACATAAAAAGATGAGAGAGGCCTGTAATTTTCATCATAGGTACACATCAACTATGGACAGACAAAATGAGAAAAAGAAAATCCAGAAAATCACATTGTAGGATTTTTAATGAATTTATTTGCAAATTATGGTGGAAAATAAGTATTTGGTCAATAACAAAAGTTTCTCAATACTTTGTTGTATACCCTTTGTTGGCAATGACACAGGTCAAACGTTTTCTGTAAGTCTTCACAAGGTTTTCACACACTGTTGCTGGTATTTTGGCCCATTCCTCCATACAGATCTCCTCTAGAGCAGTGATGTTTTGGGGCTGTCGCTGGGCAACACAGACTTTCAACTCCCTCCAAAGATTTTCTACGGGGTTGAGATCTGGAGACTGGCTAGGCCACTCCAGGACCTTGAAATGCTTCTTACGAAGCCACTCCTTCGTTGCCCGGGCGGTGTGTTTGGGATCATTGTCATGCTGAAAGACCCAGCCACGTTTCATCTTCAATGCCCTTGCTGATGGAAGGAGGTTTTCACTCAAAATCTCACGATACATGGCCCCATTCATTCTTTCCTTTACACGGATCAGTCGTCCTGGTCCCTTTGCAGAAAAACAGCCCCAAAGCATGATGTTTCCACCCCCATGCTTCACAGTAGGTATGGTGTTCTTTGGATGCAACTCAGCATTCTTTGTCCTCCAAACACGACGAGTTGAGTTTTTACCAAAAAGTTCTATTTTGGTTTCATATGACATTCTCCCAATCGTCTTCTGGATCATCCAAATGCACTCTAGCAAACTTCAGACGGGCCTGGACATGTACTGGCTTAAGCAGGGGGACACGTCTGGCACTGCAGGATTTGAGTCCCTGGCGGCGTAGTGTGTTACTGATGGTAGGCTTTGTTACTTTGGTCCCAGCTCTCTGCAGGTCATTCACTAGGTCCCCCCGTGTGGTTCTGGGATTTTTACTCACCGTTCTTGTGATCATTTTGACCCCACGGGGTGAGATCTTGCATGGAGCCCCAGATCGAGGGAGATTATCAGTGGTCTTGTATGTCTTCCATTTCCTAATAATTGCTCCCACAGTTGATTTCTTCAAACCAAGCTGCTTACCTATTGCAGATTCAGTCTTCCCAGCCTGGTGCAGGTCTACAATGTTGTTTCTGGTGTCCTTTGACAGCTCTTTGGTCTTGGCCATAGTGGAGTTTGGAGTGTGACTGTTTGAGATTGTGGACAGGTGTCTTTTATACTGATAACAAGTTCAAACAGGTGCCATTAATACAGGTAACGAGTGGAGGACAGAGGAGCCTCTTAAAGAAGAAGTTACAGGTCTGTGAGAGCCAGAAATCTTGCTTGTTTGTAGGTGACCAAATACTTATTTTCCACCATAATTTGCAAATACATTCATAAAAAATCCTACAATGTGATTTTCTGGAAAAAAAAATCTCAATTTGTCTGTCATAGTTGACGTGTACCTATGATGAAAATTACAGGCCTCTCATCTTTTTAAGTGGGAGAACTTGCACAATTGGTGGCTGACTAAATACTTTTTTCCCCCACTGTAGTAACCCCACCTCCTCCAGTAACTTTTTCCTGGTAAGCTAGCAATAAAAAGAGGTCACGTTGAGTGCTCTGACTGACTGGGCTGAGGCTTTGTACGTCTGAGGCAGAAAAGCGCTCCATCTTTCCAGAGGGGGAGGTACCGGCTGTGTTAGTAACACGGGCCCTTCACCTCCCTGAGGCATGCTGGGACCGCAGGAAAGCAGTTGTTTAACTGGAGCCGTATGGAAAGGAAGCAGAGTGCAAATCACAGGGGGCCATATTAAACGAACACCCCCAACTCTGTTACAGTTTTTTTTTATATTCCCCCCATGTGGCTGCACTTGTCATCCTGGGACAGTCAAAGATGGTGGATAAATGACCAAAAGTATGTGGACATCTGCTGGTCGAACATCTCATTCCAAAATCATGGGCATTAATATGGAGTTGGTCCCCCCTTTGCTGTTATAACAGACTCCACTCTCCTGGAAAGGATTTGGGGTAATTTATGCGGGGACTTGCTTCCATTCAGCCACAAGAGCATTAGTGAGGTCGGGCGACTAGGAATGGCTCGCAGTCGACGTTTAAATTCATCCCAAAGGTGTTCGGTGGGGTTGAGGTCAGGGTTCTGTGCAGGCCAGTCAAGTTCTTCCACACCGAGCTCAACAAACCATTTATTTATTATTCCTCCTCCACCAAACTTTACAGTTGGCACTAAGAATTGGGCCAGTCCATCGGAATGCCAGATGGTGAAGCGTGATTCATCACTCTAGAGAACACGTTTTCACTGCTCCAGAGTCCAATGGAGGCAAGCTTTACACCACTCCAGCTGACGCTTGGCATTGCGCATGATCTTAGGCTTGTGTGCGGCTGCTCGGCCATGGAAACCCATTTCATGAAGCTCCCGAAAAAAAGTGATTGTGCTGATGTTGCTTCCAGAGGCAGTTTGGAACTCTGTAATGAGTGTTGCAACCAAAGACAGACAATTTTTACGTGCTACGTGCTTCAGCACTTGACGGTCCCGTTCTGTGAGCTTGTGTGGCCTACCACTTCACGGCTGAGCTGTTGTTGCGCTTAGACGTTTCCACTTCACAATAACAGCACAAAAAGTTCCGGTCTGCTTAACTGGGTGTGTCTCCTATAGACACCAATGCAATAGGCTGTCATTGTAAATAAGATTTTGTTCTTAACTGATGTAGCTCAGTTGATAGAGCATGGCGTTTGCAACGCCAGGGTTGTGGGTTCGATTCCCACAGGGGGTAGGAAAAAATTGTATGTATGCATTCACTAACTGTAAGTCGCTCTGGATAAGAGTGTCTGCTAAATGACTAAAATGTAAAATGTAAATGTAGTTAAATAAAGGTTAAATAAAAAAAATTGCAGCTGGGTATGGTCTACTTAGTTCATTGACTTTAATTGAACCAGAAAAATAAATAAAACAGTTAGTAGGGTGTCTCGCTTCCTCTTCAGTCTCTCGTCCCGTATCTCAACCCTTTTTCAGGTGTCCCAACATTTCTTTCTACAAAAAAGTTAATTTTGTCAGCAAGACACATCAATTAATTCAGGCTACAAGAGTGTAGACCCAATGACAATTGCCGAATGTCATTACACTGTTTTTTAACAGATGTTCCTTTCCATTCATCAAATGGCCCCGAGTGCACAGAGCACTTTTTGGATGCTGGAATTATTTTGGAGTGGACGAACATGCGCAGGTAGCCTACTTTTTGAAGTGATTGGTTTGACAATAAGATGAAAACATCATGACTGGTTGTGTTCATGCCAAATTAAAATAGTAATTTTAAAAATACAGTTAAATTATATACGTCTTTACTATTAGGCAATAAACAAAATGTTCTGGGCCTAATAGTGCAGTGAAGAAAATTGAGCCCCACCGGATGTCACGGTATAATTCGCACTCTGGACGGTAGGTAATATTTTCCCATCATACAGATCCTGACCCCCCCCCCAAGGGAGACGGCCACTCTATGCCGAGTCTGACCGTGGCTCGCTTGCAAACGTCGAAGAGCCCAAACTCCAAGCAGGGGAGAGCATCTCACCCGTCCTGGGAGCAGGGTGACATCGGGACCAGAGGGGGGAAGAACGGGGTCTCCATTTCAGTTGCAAAGTGAGGAGACCCGGGAGATTAATCCCTTCGTCACCTCGTCAATCCCCTAGATCGCCTTCCCCTGAGGGGTGGCAGAGAGAGGTACGTTTGATCCTCCTCCTCAAACCCACCCTAGTCAGCGTTTTGCAGTGCTCACACTGAGCATGTTCCCTTCCAAGCAGTTGATGCATAAAGGTGATAATCCTTTCCCGCAATGATGAAACCGTAAGTGAAAGAACGTGGTGGTTCGAGTGATTGGCTTGGTCCACCCTGGAACAGGGTAACAGTGGACATTGTATAGAACAAGGCTTTCTAATACCGAGATGCCTGTTGTAAAAACGTGTCAAACCGGAGGCTTCAAATATGCGTAAGTTAGCTTGTTAGAAGCCTTGCGGCTATTGGCTAGCTGGGGCAAGCACAGTATGAATGCTATAGCCACGAGGCTAGTAAGGCGTTAGATAGCTAGCAGCTACCTTGTGTGGCTAAGGTGTGTTTAGCTAGCACAGTGCTAGCCAAAGGGAACCGCGTGGGAGCAGTTTCTGACTTTAGACTGATTTTCTCCCACGACCGTAGAGCCATGAGGCTAAAGCGGTCGGTCTAGTTAACACAAACGAGTGAAACTAGGTTGAACTAAACGAGAAGGGAGCTAGCAACATTACCGTTGTGCACGTAGGAATGCTTGTGTGGTTAGCTTGCTTTCCAGTGAACTAACCAAGATAGCTTTGCAGCGTGGGCTAACCAGGTCTCGATAGCTAGCCGTGTAACACGTTGTGTGATTGGTTCTTCCGTAGTGATCCCATTGTGAGACACCGAAACAAGTATTTGAAAGAGAACCCTCAGCACCCTGTTAAAGAGGAATTGTAGTGAAAAAAACAAATGTTCTAATTGAAAGTGCCTTTGTGGCATTGGTAGTAGTCATATACATAAACTATTAAGTACAGGTACACACACCGAAACACAACATTCAGTACAGGTACACACCTTCCACGGTCCGAACCGCACCACTTCCTGTTCCTCCAGGTTGTTGATGGCATTGTCATAGCGACCCAGGTCCTCCTCGTTCCTCAGAACACACACGATGACAGCAGAGTGACGGGCAGCGATGGCTTCCGCTCGGGCCACTCTCACCAACACCTGGTAGTCATAACAGTGACCATAAATAATATCTCATATTTATTGATATCAGTTATTTGACAGGGACATTGTAGAGGCAGTTTTTGTTTATTTTTTAAGGAGTGGGTCAGTCCCACTCCATTCACATTTTCTGTGTTTACTGGAAAGGATAGATAGAGCAGTGGGTCCGATTTGAACCCATGCTCGCTGCGGTAGTTCAGCACATGTAATCCAGAGACAGCGGTTTAGATTGCTGGATCACCCCAGGCCACAGGGGTTAGGTCATTTTATTATATCAGGGCCATTGTACCTCCAGGTTCTCCAGGTAGTTGGGGACCCTGGAGATGAACTGCTGCCTCCCCACTGTTTCTCCAAACACCTGGGCTGAGTCCTGCAGCTGCTTCACCAGGGTTCTGATGTCATAGTGGAGCGCCTCCTGGTAAACCTGTTACACACACACACCCAACCACACGTAGGACTCATCTTATGGGGCAACCGATCTCAGGGAAGATGATAATGCACAATGGGCTAGCTCATTGGTTCAGGGTTCCGACATATGGGCTAGTGTGTGTGTTTGTGTGTGTCACAAACCTCCAGAACACTCTCTGTGGGCAGGCGCTGGGTGCGTAGGAACTGAAGAATGGCTCCGAAGTGCGTCCCATCGCGGTCGATGAAGTAGCGTCCCTTGGCGTCGGTGGGCAGTTTGGGTTGCTGACCACTACTGAACATGGAGGCCAGCTGAGAGTCGGGGTGTTTACGCAGCGTAGACAGAGACGTGGTGAACACATGACCACCCACGTTCAGCAGCACTACAGAACAACTCTGGGGACAGGGAGACTGCTAAGGTTAGGCTAGGTTAGGGACAGGGAGGGATATAGGTTAGGGGTAGGGACTGTTAGGGTAGGTTAGGAACAGTTAGGAAGAGAGGAAAGGTCAAGGCCCACTTCACCTATTCTGTGTACTTTCACTACACATAAAAAAAAAACATTAAATTAATTATTTCAAATAAACAATTAAAAAAATTAATGTCATGAAAGAGGTAGGGACACCGCCTACATAATGTGGCAAATCAGTCAGTAGGTCAATTTCTCAACTATTTCAGTGACTCAGTGTGAGATAAGGAATAGTCCACCTGCTACACGGTAGATAAATACTGTAGTCTCAAGGATGTGCCTATCTGCCTGATCAGCAACACCCTCCACACTAGTCAGTATGAGAGCCAATAACTTTTAAAAAGTAAATACGTTTTTACAGCATATTTATAAAGTGTCTTAGAGTAGGAGTGCTACTCTAGGAACAGGTCCCCCGTAAAAATCAAATTAATTAGGATATAAAAGGCTAAACTGTTCCTGGAGCAGCACTCTTACTTTGAAACGCTTCGTGAATACTGGCCCAGATTTGCGTGAGATCGCAGCACAGTGTGGAATACACATTGTCATCAAAAGGCTACTATTTTATAACAAATTCGTAAATCGGTGACAAAGCAGACTGTATCCATGACCTAGAGAGAGAGATAACATTTTGGCTACTTTATACCGTCTCAGGCTGAAGGTAATCGAGAAGCTGAAGAAGTTAACAAATAAGCAACTTCCTCTAAACATTCCAGATGCTTGTAATGAATGACTAGTTCACAATAAACACTTTTCCCTTACCAGTTGCCCCGAAGAATACTGTTTGCCCGGCGATCTGGAGTCTGGAAGACTCATTTTCTTCCCGACTGTTGTGCGAAATGTTTTGGACGATGTCAACACGTCTCGCTTGGACAAGCTCAGGGAACAGTGCGAGTGAGGGAATTCGATTAAGATGGCCCGGTTTACCAGGTAGGAGGAGTGTACAGTGGATGAAAAGTGATTGCATTTTGTAACCAGGCTGCCTCCCGTGCATGAGCCGGGTGCCCCGGTGTAGTGATACTGATGGTTTGTCGGGACTGATGGTTTGTTGACAACTGTAGCATTTTAGCTAAGCTTAACCCAGCTACGACAGAAGTGACTTTACTTAGCAGGTTAGGAGAACTAACACAGCAGGTTAGAATAATTAACAGTAGCGTGTTAGGAGAATTTGGTTAAGAAAATGATTAGGGTTAGCTAGTGCTACAATTAACTACTATCCCCGACTTGACAACTAGACGAAGCTGCACTCCATCTAGCCACAATCATACAAACCATCAGTATCATAACACCGGTCAAAGCCGATGGCGAAGTCTGTTTAAAACAGTGAGGTATGTCAAGCACGTGGGGTAATGATGTAGGATCGGGCGGTGCAGATTACCGTTCAATTTGAGAAGGGCGCTCATTCCTCTTCCTAGTAATGTCTCGGGCCATAGCCCGGTAATCGAACTGCCTCAGTGGCACCAAGGTGTTTCTGTGGGCGTGGTCAAATCCGGAGTTTCAGGCGTCACTATTTCTATGGTCTCGGCCTCCGGTGGGCATGCGTGACGGTTTGTACTGAATGACAAGTTTACCCAACGGTGCGCAGTTCTTCAGGGAAAGTACACTGAACAAAAATATAAACGCAACATTTTATTGGTCACATACATGTTTAGCAGATGTTATTGCGGGCGTAGCGAAAAGCTTGTGCTCCAACAGTGTAGTAGTATCTAACAATTCACACATCTCAAAGTAAAATAATGGAATTAAGACATGTATAAATATCAGGACGAGCAATGTCAGAGTGGCATTGACTTGAGTACAGTATAAACATGAAATTAGTAAAACAGTATGTAAACATTACAGTCACCAGTGTTCCATTATTAAAGTGATCAGTGATTCCATGGGCAGCAGCCTCTAAGGTGCAGGGTTGAGTAACCGGGTGGTAGCCAACTAGTGACAGTGACTAAGTTCAGGGCAAGGTACTGGGTGGAGGCCGGCTATTGATGGCTATTTAAACAGTCTGACGGCCTTGAAATTGCTGTTTTTCAGTCCCTCGGTCCCAGCTATGATGCAACTGTACTGACCTCGCCTTGTGGACTTTAGCGGGGTGAATAGTCTGTGGCTTGGGTGGTCGATGTCCCTGATTACCATTTTGGCCTTCCTGTGACATCGGGTGCTGTAGGTGTCCTGGAGGGCAGGCAGTGTGCCCCCGGTGATGCATTGGGCAGACGCACCACCCTGTGGAGAGCCGTGCAGTTGCCATACCAGGCCGTGGTACAGCCCGACAGGATGCACTCAATGGTGCATCTGTAAAAGTTTTAGGGTCTTAGGTGGACCATTTCAGATTGTCAGTGGTGTACGCCATTGCAAACCAAAATGATGAGCTGAAATAAAAGATCCTATCAATTTTCCAGTCACAAAAAGCTTACCCTCTCAACTTGTGCACAATTTTGTTTACATCCCTGTTAGTGAGCATTTCTCCTTAGCCAAGATAATCCATCCACCTGACAGGTGTGGCATATCAAGAAGATGATTAAACTGCATGATCATTACACAGGTGCCCCTTGTGCAGGGGACAATAAAAGGCCACTAAAATCTGCAGTTGTCACAACATAACGCCACAGATGTCTCAAGTTGAAGGCGCGTGCAATTGGCATGCCAACTGCAGGAAGGTCCACCAAAGCTGTTGCCAGAGAATTTAATGTTAATTTCTCTACCATAAGCCACTTCCAACGTTGTTTTAGAGAATTTGGCAGTATGTCCAACTGGCCTCACAACAGCAGACCACGTATACGGTTTGCTGATGTCATTGTTGTGAACATTGTGACAGTGAGGTTATGGTATGGGTAGGAATAAACTAGACAATTCGATTAGTCATTTAGCAGACGCTCTTATCCAGAGCGACTTACAGTTAGTAGTGCATACATTTTCATACAATTGCATTTTATCGATGGCAATTTGAATGCACAGAAATACCATGACGAGATCCCGAGGCCCATTTTTTAAAGGTATCTGACCAACCGACGCATGACTGTATTCCCAGTCTTGAAATCCATAAATTTAGGGCCTAATGAATTTATTTCAATTGACCGATTTCCTCATATGAACTGTAACTCAGTATATTTTAAACTTGTCACTTTAACTACCAACATGTACATATTATCTCAATTTCCTTGACTAACCGGTGCCCCCGCACATTGACTCGGTACCCCCTGTATATAGCCTCGCTATTGTTATTTTGTGCCAGTAACCGAAAGGTCGCTGGTTCTAATCCCCAAGCTGACTAGGTGAAAAATCTGTCGATGTGTCCTTGAGAAAGGCACTTAACCCTAATTGCTCCTGTAAGTCGCTCTGGATAAGAGCATCGCTAAAATGAAGAGAAAAAAAATTTGCTCTTTAATTATGTTACTTTTATTTCTTTTTAAAAAAAAGGTATTCTTTCTTAAACTGCATTGTTGTTTAAGGGCTTGTAAGTAAGCATTTCACTGTACGGTCTCATCCGGTTGTAGTCGGCACATGTGACAAATTCAATTTGCTGTATATTTTTGTTCAGTATAAAATAAACTACTAGCAACAAGTAAATAACCCCAACACGGGTGTGGAAAGGCCAGTATATTCTTTGATATCGGGGTTAATTACCAGAAGAGGGTTCCGTAGTCCTTCAGATATGGGATAGTTAAGTGTTGAATGTCCTACTTTTTATTTTACCAGGCAAGTCAGTTAAGAACAAATTCTGTTTTACAATGACGGCCCTCCCCTCCCCTAACCCGGACGATGCTGGGCCAATTGTGCGCCACCCTATGGGGTGCCCGATCACTGCCGGTTGTGATACAGTCCGGGATCGAACCCGGGTCTATAACACATCAACAAGCCTTGTTTATAAACAATAAAACAATTGAAGTCTCTGTCCTTTGTTGGTACTAATTTATGAATAGTTGTATGTTTTTATAAGGTATATTATTCTCCAAAAACAAAGGGATAGTTTTTTTTATTTTTTTAAGTAGATATTTCCTTACCTGGCTACCAAGAGTCCTTGCTCCTTACCATTCTCCAATTCTAAAAGGGCCACAAACCAACCAATTATTATTTATAGCTCAATGTGGTCCTCTGTAGCTCAATTGGTCTCATCCAATTGTAAAGTTGTAAAGTGGTTATCCCACTGGCTATAGGGTGAATGCACCAATTTGTGAGTCGCTCTGGATAAGAGCGTCTGCCAAATGACGTAAATGTGCCCTTGAGCAAGGCACTTAACCCTAATTGCTCCTGTAAGTCGCTCTGGATAAGAGCGTCTGCTAAATGACTAAAATGTAAATGTAATTCGGTAGAGCACGGCGCTTGTAACGCCAGGGTAGTGGGTTCGATCCCGGGGACCACCCATACGTAAAAATGTATGCACAGATGACAAAGTCGCTTTGGATAAAAGCGTCTGCTAAATGGCATATTATTATTATGGTTGGGAACAGGAATATTTCACATGTCGAGACAAACACAAGGTGTATTTATTTCCCAGGTTTTATTTTTGTACAGAAAAATTCAGGGTTCTGCTTCCATCTATGAACAATGGCTGACACCTGGAGAAGACAGAATACCAGACATTAGGACACCATCCCCAACCCTACCTGATTCACAGCGCATGAATTAAAACACAACATACAGTAGCTTTGCTACATGCTCAACATAGTCTAGAAACATGCTCAAGGTCATTTATTTAGCCAGCAGTATATTTTCTGACTCAAATGGCACAACCATTCCCAATACAGTGTACTGCTTTCGAACAGAGCCCTATGGATCCTGGTCAAAAGTAGTGCAATAGAAAAGGGAACAGGGTGCCATATAGGATGCAGATATTTGATAAAGTCAGGAAGCCCTTCTCAGACAAATGCCTCAATGTCTTCAACTGAAGAGACACGCTGATCTGGGGAACTGAACCTAGAGACACAGAACGTGACCTTGACCCAGTGACCCCAGACAGGCTGTGTCCCGTTCCGACTCGTCATCGTATCATCACTGAAGGGAGGAGTAAACTAACACTAAACTAATAAGTCGCCCTGAAAGTAAACAAACTTAGTGTATCACACCCTGGGATAGACACTTTGGTGCAGCATTTTAAATGAGACAATTATGGAGACTCCTTTCACTACCACAAGCCTCCTCAACAACTACTACATTATCAATCTAGCATTAAAAATAATTTTCCAGATTGCATGTGGTTTTCCCCTACAATGCAAATTGAGTCACGACTGAGGTAACCTGGTTAAATTTGGGTCCCGAAGCAAAACCAGCTGAGAACCACAGATTTATAGTACAGTACATTTCTACTATGCAGTGGCTGGGTTAGTGTTAGGGTATAGTACCTGTCTACTATGCGGTGGGTACAGGAGTCGGTGGCATGGCTGCTGGGGCTTCTGGCTTGGCCCCCTTCTGCTCCGACACAGGGGTGGAGGGGATAGTCTCGTCTTTGGGCTCCACAATGCTCACATGGTCTGGCAGAGGCTTCTTGGGGCCGATCTTACCACTGGGGTCCCATGGTAACATGATCTTCACCTTGATGCCCAGCACACCTGAGACAGACAAAAACACATACATGGACACATCAGTGCTTAGACGGACCCTCTACCAAACGGTTATTCTGCGTACGTAGACGTAGAACAGTGAAGCGTATAGAATAGAGTATGAGGGTTAGCCCATGTGTGGTGTAGCAAGAAAGAAGTTGATCATAATATGACTAGACTTAAGTCATTCCTGGCCCTTCTCAGACAAATGCCTCGATGTCTTCAACTGAAGAGACACGCTGCTCTGGGGAAGTGAACCCAGACACACAGAACGTGACCCTGACCCAGCGACCCCAGAGACCGACAGTGGCCCATTCCGAATCGTCATCGTATCATCACTGAAGGAAAACATTCACCTTTAAAAAGCAACAGACCAAAAATTCTAATTTTTGTGATTCACCTTGACAGAGCAGAATCATCTAGGAGTAAGGTATAGGGGTTTATTTGGTATTCACTCTGTCTAACCATTAGTAGTGTCTAGGGGTAGAGTAGTAGTGTATTGTCTAGGGGTTGATTTGGTACTTACCCTGTCGGAGCAGGACATGGCGTACAGCGGTGTCTACGTAGTAGTTGACTGGGTCTCCACTGTGGATCATCAGGCCGTCAACAAACTTCATGGACTTGGCCCTCTGACCCCTCAGCTTCCCAGAAACCACCACTTCACAACCCTTAGAGCCACTCTCCATGATGAACCTCAGCACACCATAGCAAGCTCTGGGAGGGGGGATAGAGAGAGAGGAAAGGGATGGAGGAAAGAGAAGAGAGATGGTGAAGGAAAGAGAGCGGGTGAGGGTAGAGAGGAAGAAAGGAGAGGGGGGGCGAGGAGGAAAAGTGGAGCGAAACGGGGGGTTGGGATAGGAGAAAAAAAATGGGTTTAATACACACGTCAACTTATACAGGACTTAGATCACATCTGACATTATGAGCCATTTTCCTGGCCCTTCTTAGACAAGTGCCAATATTCTCCTGAAGAGAACTAGAACCAGCTTACCTTCCCAAATCCTAACCTGTACCATTACAGGTTAATGCATAACAGACCTTTGATCAGTGTCTAGGTGCAACATGTTAGAGGTCAGGGTTAGGCTTACCTACGTACAGCCAGACCTCCCAGCAACTTGTAGCGCAGAGACTCAGCCTGAGCAATGGCACAAAGACCACGGGTTGCAACCTTCTCAGCGTACAGCTAGAGAGGGAGAGAGTGGGGAGGTTAACCTTCTACACATACAGAGAGAGATTGGGAGAGGCTACACAGCCTACAGCTTGGTGCAGGTGCTGCAATGTGATAGCCGCGGAACCACCACAGTAGACAATTGTAGCCTCGCAATTCACATTCTTAGTTGTGGTGGAAATAGTCTCTAGAACACTGACAACTTCATGCATCGCTGACTACCTTCATCTTACCCAACTAGCCACCTGACTCTAACAAGAAACCATCTGAATCCACACATTTCCTGTACTGGATTGAGCCCTTCTCAGACAAATGCCTCGATGTCTTCAATTGAAGAGACACGCTGCTCTGGGGAACTGAACCCAGAGACACAGAACGTGACCCTGACCCAGTGACCACAGAGACGGACTGTGTCCCGTTCCGACTCGTCATCGTATCATCACTGAAGGAAAGCAGTTTCTGGTTAACAGTCTGGTGCAAAGGCAACGCTAGAGCTTTTTCAGTCATTGATTCTTCCTTTAGACACAGAGGTTGGTTGTTTTACATTGATTAACACATTTAAAAATCTGTGGAATTCACACTTGTTTTCATTTAAACTTCACACAATAATATTCCTCTATCCTCCACACTGCCCTCAGAAGCCAAACCTCTTCTGAACCACAGTTCTCAGCTGGGGTTAGGGAGTATGTCTAATGTGTATATGTACGAGTCTGTAGTGTGTTTAGTGTATGCGTATCCGTTTACCTCCACGTTGCCCTCAGGGAAGCCAAACCTCTTCTGAACAACAGCGGTCAGCTCCCGGATGCGACGGCCCTTCTCTCCCAGAACATTCTGGGTCCTGAAACAACAATAATACGTCATTACTACATGTTCTCTATGTATGCAATCAGTTATCAGTCATCGTGTGTTCATGAAAGTTCGAGCCGTATTTAACAGGTTCTCATATTTAAAAACCAACTTATTCATTTCATTCGAATCAATAGATCCTTTTGAGTTAGTAAATGCAGATTAGTTTCAATGATGCAGGACAGTAGCTAGCATGCAAGACCAGTTCTCATAATGATATCACACTTTGGCAACATGGCCCTTTCTAAAGCAGACCACTTTCACCAACCACATACTTAACTAGGCACCTAAACAACCTAACGCATCAGGGGTGTAGGGCTGACCCCATTTAGTTGACTGGTCGATAGCCGGTTTGGTCAACCAATAGTTTTTTTGTCGAGCAGTCGCAAAAAAATGTTTTCATGGCACACGCGACACCTGTGATTTGCACCTGTCTCAGTGGACTGTTAATTCCCACAATGGTTGTTTGGTTATGGTAATTTCTGTGAATGCATTCAATATTATTATTACAGTAATTTACCTTGCTCATTGCGTGAGTGGACACGTTGTTTGCAGAGCTCACAACCAATGCTACATTTGTGAGAAACAAGTTTTGGTTTATTTAATTCCATTTACGTCAATGTATTAATTGTCTTTTCTTTGGAGCACTCCTGTCAATGTTGAGTAAGTATTATGAATATAGAAGTAGGCCTAGGCTACCTGGCCTGCGCCCAAATGTAGCCCAGAAATGTGCCTATTTGGGGGTGTATGACAGTATTTCTGATCATCTTAACTCACCACCACTAAGTTATTTTTTCTTCACCTCAAACAGCAAGTAAACAAAGTCTGTTTTTAGAATCCATTGACAATGTCAATAGTTTCCTATGTGTTCGATAACCACTCTACATGAATGGGAAAAATGTACCTGATTACATCTTATTCCTTGCACAAATAGCCTACAGCTGTGTCTGTCCTGAGAAACTGTTTTTTTTTAATGCATTTGAATATTTGTAGCTACTAAGTAAATACCTGTAGTCAACTTGTGCAATACATTAGGAGATAATCTGTCACATTATGTAGCTTACGGTAGTCCCCAGTCATGTGTCACATTGTGTTTGTTTACAAGCACACAATGACAAGAGACCGGAGCCTCGTGCAGCATGTGCCAGGTGATCTAATTACAGTATGGAATTCACATCAACGTTTGCCATCTAGATATCTTATAACTATTAAGTTAACTGTCTAAAGTGCGCTTAAATACTCTGCAGTTGTGAATTTGATTTGCTAATTTAGTAGCTAAACTCAGCAAAAAAGAAACGTCCTCTCACTGTCAACTGTTTGTTTTAAGCAAACTTAACATGTGTAAATATTTGTATGAACATAACAAGATTCAACAGACAAACGGAACAAGTTCGACAGACATGTGACTAACAGAAATGGAATAATGTGTCCCTGAACAAAGGGAGGGGGGGGTCAGAATCAAAAGTAAGTGTCAGTATCTGGTGTGGCCACCAGCTGTATTAAGTACTGCAGAGCATCTCCTCCTCATGGACTACACCAGATTTGCCAGTTCTTGCTGTGAGATGTTACCCCACTCTTCTACCAAGGCACCTGCAAGTTCCCGGACATTTCTGGGGGGAATGGCCCTAGCCCTCACCCTCCGATCCAACAGGTCCCAGAGGTGCACAATAGGATTGCAATCCGGGCTCGTTGCTGGCCATGGCAGAACACTGACATTCCTGTCTTGCAGGAAATCACGCACAGAACGAGCAGTATGGATGGTGGCATTGTCATGCTGGAGGGTCGTGTCAGCCCCTCCTGGATTATTATGATCCCTGCTGCCTAATATTTGTTTTGAGCTTGCTGCAAACCGCATTTTGAGATACTTGCATGAGCCAGGTTGTCTGTCCTAGTAGTAAATGTTCGCATGCGCTCATTAACATAGCATCCGCTATGAGAATTCCTTAGTACTAGTTAGCACTCTGAAAGTGAACTTTTTAAAGATTGTTCTTGCGTTTCTTGGAGAAATAAAATAGGGAACCTTGTGTGCACTACCGGTAATTTACCGTATATCCGGGATGGCACATCTGGATATGGAATATGGAAACCGCCCAACCCTACACCAATTAATTATACTACTAACAATAACCCTTTAAATCCAGTATAACACCACTAGCTACCAACATACCGGTAACTTTACCTTGTGGCCAGGATGATGATCTCGGTCCTGGTCGGAGTCACACGCACCTCCACACCAGAGTAGCCATCCTCCGCAAGCTCGCGCGTCAGGAACTCGTTCAGCTCGGCTTTGAAGATTCCGTCCGCGACGAACTAACCGTGCACCAAAAATGAGTACATTGTTAGCTAGGTTGTAGGGAACATGCGTGTAGTCACATAGCCGCTAGTGAACCTGCAACTGAGTGGCGCAGTGGTCTAAGGCACTGCATCGCAGTGCTAACTGTGCCACTAGAGATCCTGGTTCGAATCCAGGCTCTGTCGCAGCCGGCCGCAACCGGGAGACTCATGGGCGGCGCACAATTGGCCCAGCGTCGTCCAGGGTAGGGGAGGGAATGGCCGGCAGGGATGTAGCTCAGTTGATAGAGCATGGCGTTTGCAACGCCAGGGTTGTGGGTTCGATTCCCATGGGGGGCCAGTATAAAAAAAAATGTATTCACTAACTGTAAGTCGCTCTGGATAAGAGCGTCTGCTAAATGACTAAAATGTAAATGTAGGTAACATCACTGGCCAGCATGTTACATTGTTGGTGCACTGGGTAACGCCAATGTTAAAATAAAGTAGCCTGCCACCTGTGTGACGTGAACATTAGCCAACTAGACACTGACCACCAATCTACATACACACCACTTCGACAATCAGACTTGCAACTAAATGCTTTGGTGTTATTATGGCTATACTTACTCACTAGTACGGTATAAAAGGCACCACTTGACACGTTCTCTATCGAAGTGAGGATTCGTTGTACCGGTAACTAGCATCTGTGTCAATCCTCTTTAGACTAGGGGACGAGGACCCCGATCAATACTACAATCAACTCCGTATTCATGCTGCTAACACATGGCATCCCAATTTGCTACAAATGCATCAGTTATGAATAGAATTTTGGTACGAAACGTGAACTAACCTTCCTCTTTTTGGAGATTTGTACCGCCATCTTGCCGGAGGCCGCTGACAGGAAAGAAATTGTTAAGGAACCGGAAGTGTATTTATACCGAGAATTGCGAGTTCCGTCGATGCTTGATGACGATGGTGTTGGGCGCTTTCAACAAACAAAAAAATACTGGTAGCTACAGCTAGCTAGTTAACTTCTTTGGAAATGGCAGCACATCTCAAAAAGCGAGTTTACGAGGAATTTTCCAAAGTTGTCCAGGTTGGTAGACGCATGGTTATGGAAAAAAACGAAACATTCACCTTTTAACCATCGTTGTTCTGTCTATACTAGCAAACCAGATAGCTAACGTTAGACTCAGGCTGTGTCCGAGTGTTTCGTAGCTAGCTACTGTTAACTTATTGCATCCCGCAATAACATCACATAGTTTTTGATGACATCATGCATCCTCTTTCATTAACTTTAGCTAGATATATATATTATATAGGCCTCGTAGAAAAGTTGCTAACTACGTTGGGTCACAGGGATCTGAACAAATGGCCAGTGGTAGCTAGTTAGCTAGCTGGTGTACAGCCTGAGTGCCAGTCTGTTTGTGTTATGATCATGCAAATCATGAAAAGGCCAGCAATAGAGTAGGCAAGGGCACAAACAGATCTGGGACCTGGCTAGCTTTGTCTAGAGCCTTGCTATAGTTCGATCCCTACAGCTTTAGATATGCTGTTTGGCTGTCCAGATCCGTATCATCTCATATCACAAAATGAAAAATAAAAGGTAATCCATTGTCTCTGTTGATCAACAGCTTCCCCAAGAGGAGGCTCCAGCCAAGAAGCTCCGTCTGACCAAGCCAAGTAAGTCTGCAGCGCTGCATATTGACCTGTGTAAGGCCTCCAACCCCACTGATGCCCTGCAGTACCTCCTGCACTTCGCCCGCAGCTCCGTGGAGGCAGAGAGTGTGGAGGGGGTGGTGCGCATACTGCTGGAACACTACTACAAGGTATGGTGGCCCTGGCTTTAATCCTTCCATCCTCCCATCTCTTCTTCCATCCCTCCATCTTCTCCTTCTGTCCTTTCTCTTCTCTTTCTACCTTACATCTCTCTCCTCCTGGAACACTATTACAAGGTAAAGCAGCCCTCCTCTCCCTAGCTGCTCTTAGCAATGCGGGTCTATTTACATACACTAGCCTTGCTTTCAATTGTATTGGGTTGCACGGAAAGCCAGAAGTTCAATAATATTACATTTCAACGTACTGTGCCAATGTACTCTCTGCTTACCTCATGTCAAAATAAAAGTCCTGCACATGCGCCATATGTGGACAAAAAATGAATAACTTGTGGGGGACTTTTATTTTGACATGAGGTAAGCAGAGAAGAAGTGGGTTTACAACAGACCAACGTTTGGAAAGTCTGTTTAATAACACAATCCTTTAGATATTTTGTGGCAAATTCCCCCCGTCATAATGACCAACCTTCCTGCCCACCGGCACAGTAAGTTGAAATTGAATTGTATTTAACTTCTGGCTTCCCGAGGACTGTTTTTGTGCAACCCAATACAATTGAAAGCAACGCTAGTGTATGTAAATACACCTGCGTTGCTAAGAGCAGATATCTTCTCCCCTCCTTCCATGGTGCCTCCTTTCTCCCCTCCTACTTCTTTATTTCTGCCTCTCCTTCTTCCATCCCTTCTTTCCCTCACATTGCTCTTGTGTCTTCCTGTAGAAAAGGGATAACTTGTAACTGTGTGTGTGTGTATCTATGTCTCTGTAGGAGCAGGATAACTCGGTGCGGCTGAAGATTGCCTCTCTGATCGGCCTGCTTAGTAAGACCCAGAACTTCAACCCTGAGACTATCCTAGATGACACCCTCAACACATTCAACACAGAGAGTAAGTTACACTCTGATACACACACTTAGTATCCCATATCTTCTCTGACCAATTCCATGTCTCTCTCTGTGTTTTCTTCTCCGTGTGTGTGTCCAGAGTCCCACCAGATCCTGGCTCAGCTGCTGGACACTCTGCTGGTCATCGGCACCCAGCTCCCAGAAAGCCCTACTGTTAGACACAGACTCATAGAGGTGGCCTGCAAGGTAACACACACACAGATGTGGTCTGCAAGTTTTTTCATTAATCTCTCTCATCCCTCTCTCGCTCATCCGCCTCTCTCATTGATCGCTCTCATCCCCCTCTCTCATCTTATCCCTCTAATTTCTCTCTCTCAGCACCTGTCAGATACATATTTCGGCGTGAGGAATAAATGCCTGCAACTCCTGGGTTGCCTGTGCAACGTGGACACGCCCTTAAATAAAGATGGACAGGGATTGGTTCCAGCTGTGATTGGGGGCGGTGCTCCAGGTGTGTATATTTATTTGTGTTAACTAGGGTAGTTGAGTCAACAACAATAAAAACATTTACTACATGACATGTTTATTTACTTAATTTAATTTAACCAGACTAGTCCCCTCATCACATCAATCAATCAATCAATTTTATTTTATATAGCCCTTCTTACATCAGCTAATATCTCGAAGTGCTGTACAGAAACCCAGCCTAAAACCCCAAACAGCTAGTAATGCAGGTGTAGAAGCACGGTGGCTAGGAAAAACTCCCTAGAAAGGCAAAACCTAGGAAGAAACCTAGAGAGGAACCAGGCTATGAGGGGTGGCCAGTCCTCTTCTGGCTGTGCCGGGTGGAGGTTATAACAGAACCATGCCAAGATGTTCAAAAATGTTCATAAGTGACAAGCATGGTCAAATAATAATCAGGAATAAATCTCAGTTGGCTTTTTCATAGCCGATCATTAGAGTTTAAAACAGCAGGTCTGGGACAGGTAGGGGGTTCCATAACCGCAGGCAGAACAGTTTAAACTGGAATAGCAGCAAGGCCAGGCGGACTGGGGACAGCAAGGTGTCATCATGCCCGGTAGTCCTGACGTATGGTCCTAGGGGCTCAGGTTCTCAGAGAGAAAGAGAGAACGAGAGAATTAGAGAGAGCATACTTAAATTCACACAGGACACTGGATAAGACAGGAGAAGTACTCCAGGTATAACCAACTAACCCCAGCCCCCGACACATAAACTACTGCAGCATAAATACTGGAGGCTGAGACAGGAGCGGTCCGGAGACACTGTGGCCCCATCCGAAGAAACCCCGGACAGGGCCAAACAGGAAGGATATAACCCCACCCACTCCGCCAAAGCACAGCCCCCGCACCACTAGAGGGATATCCCCAACCACCAACTTACAATCCTGAGACAAGGCCGAGTATAGCCCACAGAGGTCTCCACCACAGCACAAACCAAGGGGGGCGCCAACCCAGACAGGAAGATCACGTCAGTAACTCAACCCACTCAAGTGACGCACCCCTCCCAGGGACGGCATGAAAGAGCACCAGCAAGCCAGTGACTCAGCCCCTGCAACAGGGTTAGAGGCAGAGAACCCCAGTGGAGAGGGGAACCGGCCCCGGCAGAGACAGCAAGGGCTGTTCGTTGCTCCAGCCTTTCCGTTCACCTTCACACTCCTGGGCCAGACTACACTCAATCATATGACCTACTGAAGAGATAAGTCTTCAGTAAAGACTTAAAGGTTGAGACCGAGTCTCGTCTCTCACATGGGTAGGCAGACTGTTCCATAAAATGGAGATCTATAGGAGAAAGCCCTGCCTCCCGCTGTTTGCTTAGAAATTCTAGGGACAATTAGGAGGCCTGCGTCTTGTGACCGTGGCGTACGTATTGGTTATGTACGGCAGGACCAACTCGGAAAGATAGGTAGGAGCAAGCCCATGTAACGCTTTATAGGTTAACAGTAAAACCTTGAAATCAGCCCTTGCCTTAACAGGGAAGCCAGTGTAGGGAAGCTAGCACTGGAGTAATATGATCAAATTTCTTGGTTCTAGTCAGGATTCTAGCAGCCGTATTTAGCACTAACTGAAGTTTATTTAGTGCTTTATCCGGGTAGCCGGAAAATAGAGCATTGCAGTAGTCTAATCTAGAAGTAACAAATGCATGGATTAATTTTTCTGCATCATTTTTGACAGAAAATTTCTGATTTTTGCAATGTTACGTAGATGGAAAAAAAGCTGTCCTTGAAACAGTCTTGATATGTTCGTCAAAAGAGAGATCAGGGGTCAAGAGTAACGCCTAGGTCCTTCACAGTTTTATTTGGAGACGACTTTACAACCATCAAGATGAATTGTCAGATTTAACAGAAGATCTCTTTGTTTCTTGGGACCTAGTACAAGCATCTCTGTTTTGTCCGAGTTTAAAAGTAAAAAGTTTTCAGCCATCCACTTCCTTATGTCTGAAACACAGGCTTCTAGCGAGGGCAATTTTGGGGCTTCACCATGCTTCATTGAAATGTACAGCTGTGTGTCATCCGCATAGCAGTGAAAGTTAACATTATGTTTTCGAATAACATCCCCAAGAGGTAAAATATATAGTGAAAACAATAGTGGTCCTAAAACGGAACCTTGAGGAACACCGAAATGTACAGTTGATTTGTCGGAGGACAGACCATTCACAGAGACAAACTGATATCTTTCCGACAGGTAGGATCTAAACCAGGCCAGAACTTGTCCGTGTAGACCAATTTGGGTTTCCAGTCTCTCCAAAAGAATGTGGTGATCGATGGTGTCAAAGGCAGCACTAAGGTCTAGTAGCACGAGGACAGATGCAGAGCCTCGGTCTGACGCCATTAAAAGGTCATTTACCACCTTCACAAGTGCAGTCTCAGTGCTATGATGGGGTCTAAAACCAGACTGAAGCATTTCGTATACATTGTTTGTCTTCAGAAAGGCAGTGAGTTGCTCGCAACAGCTTTTTTCTAAAATTTTTGAGAGGAATGGAAGATTCGATATAGGCCGATAGTTTTTATATTTTCCGGGTCAAGGTTTGGCTTTTTCAAGAGAGGCTTTATCACTGCCACTTTTAGTGAGTTTGGTACACATCCGGTGGATAGAGAGCTGTTTATTATGTTCAACATAGGAGGGCCAAGCACAGGAAGCAGCTCCTTCAGTAGTTTAGTAGGAATAGGATCCAGTATGCAGCTTGAAGGTTTAGAGGCCATGATTATTTTCATCATTGTGTCAAGAGATATAGTACTAAAAACACTTAAGTGTCTCTCCCGATCCCAGGCCCTCGCAGAGATGCGCAGATCCAGGACAGCTAAGCCCTGGAGGAATACGCAGATTCAAAGAGGAGTCCGTAATTTGCTTTCTAATGGTCATGATCTTTTCCTCAAAGAAGTTCATGAATTTATCACTGCTGAAGTGAAAACCATCCTCTCTTGGGGAATGCTGCTTTTTAGTTAGCTTTTGCAACAGTATCAAAAAGAAATTTTGGATTGTTCTTATTTTCCTCGATTAATTTGGAAAAGTAGGATGATCGAGCAGCAGTGAGGGCTCTTCGGTACTGCACGTACTGTCTTTCCAAGCTAGTCGGAAGACTTCCAGTTTGGTGTGGCGCCATTTCCGTTCCAATTTCCTGGAAGCTTGCTTCAAAGCTCGGGTATTTTCTGTATACCAGGGAGCTAGTTTCTTATGACAAATGTTTTTCGTTTTTAGGGGTGCAACTGCATCTAGGGTATTGCGCAAGGTTAAATTGAGTTCCTCAGTTAAGTGGTTAACTGATTTTTGTCCTCTGACGTCCTTGGGTAGGCAGAAGGAGTCTGGAAGGGCATCAATGAATTTTTGTGTTGTCTGGAGAATTTATAGCACGACTTTTGATGCTCCTTGGTTGGGGTCTGAGCAGATTATTTGTTGCGATTGCAAACGTAATAACCATGTCCATATCTGTGAGAGATGTGTATGTGTGTGGGATGTGCAACAGCAGTGTGTTATCAGTGACTACTTTCCACCTTCCCTTCCTCCTCCTTCAAGGGGTGTCTGGCGGAGTGTGTGTGAGAGACGCGCAGAGCGTCATCAGTGACTACTTTGCCGACCAGGACCCAAGGGTGCGCACTGCGGCCATCAAAGCCATGGTATGACCTCACTTCCTCCTGTTACGTCCCAATATACATACTAGCATGCTCACTTAGAATGCATTCCCAAAACAATGCTTCAGTCTATTGAGTGGATATTGAGACCTCTCAATAGTCTGCACTGCTCTGAAAACACAGGACAGGTGAAAGTTAGCTGGATGCCTACTCCAAACATATAGGAAGCCTCTGTAAACTATTGGCATATGTCCAGAGGCTAGATAGATTATATTGACTGATTGATTATTCAATGTTCTGCTCTTCCTTTCAGCTGCAACTACATGAAAGGGGACTGAAGATTCAACAGACCATATATGACCAGGTAGAGAGTGTGTTTGTGTTTCTTTCCAAGCCTCTATCTAGGTTGCTGTGTGTGTGTGTGTGTGTGTGTGTTTCTCTCTAATTGTGTGTGTCTAGGCCTGTCGGCTGCTGTGTGATGACTATGAGCAGGTGCGTTCGGCTGCCGTTCAGATGGTGTGGGTCCTGAGTCAGATCTATCCAGAGAGGTAAAACACACACATACACACACACACATACTGGCTGTGTTCAAGAGCACTAAATCCATGATTCATTGTGGGTACATTGTGACTGACAGACTGATCTACAAACGATAATGAGTGGTTATTTATGATGCAAGTCGATTTGTAGATCAGTCAGTCAGCAATCGCTTGCAATGTCAGCTGCAATGTCAAACAAGCCCAACACTGCACACTGACTGGGGGGATGAAAACTGCTGTGTGATTGGTGAATAAAGGTGTCATCTGTCCAATCAGCATCGTGCCTATCCCGTCATCCAATGAGCAAGTCCGTCTGGTCGACGACTCGTTTGGGAAGATCAGTCACATGGTCTCTGATGGATCCTGGGTAGTCAGGGTGCAGGCCGCCAAAACACTGGTGAGTACACACACACACACACACACACAACAAATCGTTCACATCTTACTTTACTATTCAGATAGCCATGGTTCTCCTTTCCTCCTCCTCCACTCATACCTCTCTTCCTCAGGGTAATATGTTGCAGGTCAGTCCTCACTTCCTAGAGCAGACTCTGGACAAGAAGCTGATGTCAGACCTCAGGGTACGTACACTGTGTGTATGTGTGTAAAATGTATTTTCAGAGGAAGCATACAGCATTTTATTTGTAATTTATTTATAATAATGTATATTTCAAAGGAAATGTACGGCTCATAGGCAGGCCAATGAGATCTATGTAATCTAGATGTAATAAAGTAAATATGTAGTGTAATCTATACATATTGTTATCTACACTGAACAAAAATAGAAATGCAACATGTAAAGTGTTGGTCCCATGTTTCATCAGCTGAAATAAAAGATCCCCCAAAAAAAACTGTACGCACAAAAAGCTTATTTCTCTCAAATGTTTTGCACACATTTGTTTACATCCCTGTTAGTGAGCATTTCTCATTTGCCAAGATAATCCATCCACCTGACAGGTGTGGCATATCAAGAAGCTGATTAAACAACATGATCATTACATAGGTGCACCTTGTGCTGGGGACAAAAAAAGGCCACTCTAAAATGTGCAGTTTTGTCACACAACACAGTGCCACAGATCTCTCAAGTTTTGAGGGAGCGCGCAATTGGTATGTTGATTGAAGGAATGTCCACCAGAGCTGTTGCCAGAGAATTTGATGTTAATTTCTCTACCATAAGCCGACGCCAATGTCGTTTTAGAGAATTTGGCAGTACTTCCAACTGGCCTCACAACTGCAGACCACGTGTAACCACACCAGCTCAGGACCTCCACATCCGGCTTCGTCACCTGCGGGATCGTCTTGAGACCAGCCACCCGGACAGCTGATGAAACTGGGTTTGCACAACCGAAGAATTTCTGCACAAACTGTCAGAAACGGACTCAGGGAAGCTCATCTGCATGCTTGTCGTCCTCACCAGGGGCCTTGACCTGACTGCAGTTCGGCGTCGTAAGCAACTTTGGTGGGCAAATGCTCA
Source organism: Coregonus clupeaformis (assembly GCF_020615455.1). NCBI lineage: Eukaryota > Metazoa > Chordata > Actinopteri > Salmoniformes > Salmonidae > Coregonus > Coregonus clupeaformis. Next base: position 42,271,770 of record NC_059197.1, read on the forward strand.
CCTTCGATGGCCACTGGCACGCTGGAGAAGTGTGCTCTTCACGGATGAATCACAGTTTTAACTGTACCGGGCAGATGGCATATGGCTTCGTGTGGGCGAGTGGTTTGCTGATGTCAACGTTATGAACAGAGAGCCCCATGGTGGAGGTGGGGTTATGGTATAGGCAGGCATAAGCTACGGACAACAAACACAATTGCATTTTATCTATGGCAATTTGAATGCTCAGAGACATCGTGATGAGATCCTGAGGCCCATTGTCGTGGCATTCATCCGCCGCCATCACCTCATGTTTCCGCATGATAATGCACGGCCCCATGTCGCAAGGATCTGTACACAATTCCTGGAAGCTGAAAATGTCCCAGTTCTTCCATGGCCTGCATACTTACCAGATATGTCACCCATTGAGTATGTTTGGGATGCTCTTGATCGACGTGTACGACAGCGTATTCCAGTTCCCGCCATATCCAGCAACTTCGCACAGCCATTGAAGAGGAGTGGGACAACATTCCACAGGCCACAATCAACAGCCTGATCAACTCTATGCAAAGGAGATATGTTGCGCCGCATGAGGCAAATGGTGGTCACACCAGATACTGACTGGTTTTCTGATCCACGCTCCTAACCTTTTTTAAAGGTATCTTTGACCAACATATGCATATCTGTATTCCCAGTCATGTGAAATCCATAGATTAGGGCCGAATTAATTTATTTCAATAGACTGATTTCCTTATATGAACTGTAACTCAGTAAAATCTTTTGAAATTGTTGCGTTTTATATTTTTGTTCAGTGTATGTTTCAGAGGAAACGTACGGCACATGAGCGGGCCAAGGAGCTCTATGTAATGTAATCTGTGTGTAGTGTAGTAGTGGTCCTCTGTAGCTCAGCTGGTAGAGCACGGCGCTTGTAATGCCAGGGTAGTGGGTTCGAACCCCGGGACCACCCATACACAAAAATGTATGCACGCATGACTAAGTCGCTTTGGATAAAAGCGTCTGCTAAATGGCATATTATATTATATTATTATAGTGTCATCAAGATGGTGGCAGGACAGTTCTGCTGAGCATGTGTGTCTCGCTGTTTGTTTGTTTGAAGTGTTACAAGTGTTTTAGCAAAACCATTCATCTTCAGATATATTTAACTTGTAACTTGTGTATTTGTATTTTTTGTTACATTTTATGTACTTGCTGCTATTTCCGTTTTGCCTTCTTGCCAGGTCGCCCCCTCAAAAGAGGTTTCTAACCTCAATGGGTCTTACCTGGTTAAATAAAGGTTAAATATTTTTTTGCATGTATTAATAATAATGTTATCTCAGAGGAAACGTACTGCTCATGAGCGGGCCAAGGAGCTCTATGCGTCTGGTGAGTTCTCCTCAGGGAGGAAATGGGCTGATGATGCTCCCAAGGAGAAGGTGGACACCTCAGCTGTCAACCTGATCGCCTCGGGGGCCTGCGGAGCCTTCGTACATGGACTGGAGGACGAGATGTACGGTAAGTGTGGTTGTGTTTGGGTAAGTGTGGTGGTGTTTGGGGGGTGTCTCTGTGTGTGTATTATGTTTTCTTTGTTTCTGTAAAGGCTGTGGAGGCTCAGAGAGAGAGTGTGTGTTTGTTTGTGTGCGCGTGGGTTTTGTGTGTGCAAATTATAATGTGACACTGTGTGTTTTATCTGTAGAGGTGCGTATTGCTGCTGTGGATGCACTCTCTGCTCTTGCCCAATCATCTGCCAGCTTTGCTGAGAAGTGCCTGGACTTCCTGGTTGACATGTTTAATGATGAGATTGAGGAAGTCAGGCTGCAGTCCATCCACGTCCTGAGACAAATCTCTATTAACATCACCCTGAGAGAAGACCAGCTGGATACTGTACTGGCTGTTCTAGAGGTAACACACACACCAACACATATATGGAGACACGTACACATGCACGCGCCAACACACACCATGCACACACACACACACACACTTTTCACACTTACAAGGTGAAAGAAGAACATTTCTAAATGTTAAAAATAATCAACTGAAATGTGTAACCTGTGTAGGACTCGTCTCGTGACATCAGAGAGGCGCTACATGAGTTGCTGTGTTTCACCAATGTGTCGACTAAAGAGTGTATCCAACTGGCCCTGCTGGAGCTGCTGAAGAACCTCACCAAGTACCCCACCGACCGCAACTCTGTCTGGAAGTAAGCCTGTGTGTGTGTGTGTGTGTCACTTTGCAAGTGATTCAATAAAAATGTCTTTTAAAACTCAACATGCTCTCTCTTTCTGTCTCTGTCTCTTCATCTCTCCCTCTCTCTCTCACTCTCCCTCTCATTCTCTCTCTAGGTGTCTAAAGTTTCTAGGTTGTCGTCATCCTACCCTGGTGTTACCGCTGGTTCCAGAGCTGCTCAGTACTCACCCCTACTTCCACACCCCTGAACCAGACATGGACGACCCTGCCTGTATCCTACACACACGCACACACACACACACCCCTATACCTACCTCTGTGTTGTGTGTTCCTGACCTAGCGTAACAGATATTGCAGTGTTGGTGCTGGTGTTCAACGCAGCTCAGTCTTGTCCCACCATGACAGCTCTGTTCTCAGACCACACCTTTAGACACTACACCTACCTACGGGACAGCCTCTCTCACCTAGTACCTCCTCTCAGGGTAAGACACACACACACCCCTTTCAGACACTAGACCCATCAATCTATGTCAAGACCCACTGTGTTATAATTAAGCAATAAGGCCCGAGGGGGCGGTTTTTATGCACAACGCAATGTGGAGTGCCTGGATACAGCCCTTCCCCGTGGTATATTGGCCATATACCACAAACCCCTGAAGTGCCTTATTGCTATTATAAGCTGGTTACCAACGTAATTAGAGCAGTACAAATATATGTTTTGTCTTACCCGTGGTATGCGGTCTGATATAACACGGCTGTCAGCCAATCAGCATTCAGGGCTCGAACCACCCAGTTTATAATCTGTGTTATGATGCTGTGTATGTGTGTAGTTACCAGGGAGGAAGCAGGCCCCAGGTGTGAGTGGTATAGAAGGTTCCGGCAGTGTGGAGTCTGCTCAGCTGTTCCTCCAACAGAGTCTGAGCAGAATTAGCACCATACACAACCTACAGGACCCCGGGGCTCAGGACCTGCTCAACTTTACTATCAGGTACACACACACACATCCACACACACATACTATCAAAACATTGAAAACAATTTTATGAAGCGAATATTTTGTGTGGTGTGTGTATCCTCTCAGAGACCTACAGAGACTGGGGGAGCTACAGACAGAGCTGGCAGGGGCTGCTGACTTCTCTGCCACCTACCTCCGATGCCAGCTACTGCTCACCAAGGTGTGTGTCTGGATTTGGATAGACCGGTGTCTGTCTGCATTACATTTGACCAGAATGCCCAAATCGTATAGCCTTTCCTCATCTCCTTGTCTCCTCTCCTTGTGTCCTTCCACAGGCCTTGCAGGAGAAGTTATGGACCATGGCCGTCCCCCTCTGCCTTAAAGACAACGCCATGGCAACTGCTGCTGCCAAACAGGTACACACACACGAACGAATGTGCTTTTTTAAAAGTATTTTTCACTTTATTTAGACGGATTTGAAATGGGGGGGATACAGGTAGATGGTAGATATGGGTTGAAGGGGGGATTGAACCCTGGTCTCCGGTGGGAAGAGGAGCATAGACACTGAGTGTACAAAACATTAGGAACATCTTCCTAATATTGAGTTGCATGCCCTCAAAACAGCCTCAATTTGTTGGGGCATGGACTCTACAAGGTGTTGAAAGTATTCCACAGGGATGCTTGCCCATGTTGACTCCAATGCTTCCCACAGTTGGCTGGATGTCCTTTTGGGTGGTGAACCATTCTTGATACACACAGGAAACTGATGAGTGTGAAAAACTCAGCAGCGTTGCAGTTCTTGACACAAACCGGTGAACCTGGCATCTACTACCATACACGTTCAAAGGCACTTAAATTTTTTGTTTTGCCCATTCACCCTCTGAATGGTACACATACACAATCCATCTCTCAATTTTCTCAAGGCTTAAAAATCCTTCTTTAACCTTTCTCCTCCCCTTCATCTACACTGATTTGAAGTGGATTTAACAAGTTACATCAATAAGGGTCACCTGGTCAGTCTATGTCATGGAAAGAGCAATGTTTTGTAATCTCAGTGTATATGTGTCTGGGTAGCCATTTGATTAGATGTTCAGGGGTCTTACGGCTTGGGGGTAGAAGCTGTTTAGAAGCCTCTTGGACCTAGACTTGGCGCTCAGGTACCGCTTGCCGTGCGGAAGCAGAGAGAACAGTCTATGACTAGGTTTTTTTAAATTTATTTAACCTTTATTTAACTAGGCAAGTCAGTTAAGAACAAATTCTTATTTACAATGACGGCCTACACCGGCCAAACCCGGACGACGCTGGGCCAATTGTGCGCCGCCCTATAGGACTCCCAATCACGGCCGGTTGTGATTCAGCCTGGAATCGAACCAGGGGGTCTGTAGTGACGCCTCAAACACTGAGATGCAGTGCCTTAAACCGCTGCGCCACTCGGGAGTCTTTGACAATTTTTAGGGCCTTCCACTGCCTGGTATAGAGGTCCTGGAGGGCAGGAAGCTTGGCCCCAGTGATGTACTGGGCCGTACGCGCTACCCTCTGTAGTGCCTTGCGGTAGGAGGCCTTGCAGTTGCCATACCAGGCAGTGATGCAACCAGTCAGGATGCTCTCGAGGGTGCAGCTGCCATACCAGCCAGTGGTGTTACCTCTAGACAGTAATGTGATGTGCAGAGCTGTGTGTATGTAATGTTTTGTGTGTTTGTAGATGCTGGAGGAGACATATAAACTGGAGTTCCTATATAGTGGTCTGGAGAACAGACAGGTGGCCACCATACACCATGTCAGACTACAGGCTAAGGCCTTACAGCTAGTCCTGACTGCCCGCACCAGGCGAGGGTTAGTACACACACAAACCCCCTCCCCCCCCACACACACACACACACACACACACCTGTCCATGACTATAACTGTCAAGCAACTCAACCCCTCTCATCTCTCTGCAGAGTTGAACCTCTCATCAGTGTCTGTGAGAAATTCCTTCAGGAGGTGGAATCCTTTCAGAGGTATATTGTCTTTATTTTTGCAACTATCATTTAATCTACCTATCATTTCATCTGTTTTATTTAATCAACTTTTGATATCGTTGAAAACCAAAAATACAGAATATTTGTCCTATAAAAGACAAACAGAAACTGATACATTTGTAATGAATTGGGGAACTGAATTGTTGTTTTTAGTTTATCGCCACAAGGTGGCAACATTGACCTTGCAGAAAGCACACCCTTTTCTTTTGGGATTCTGATTAATCCTGACCTCTATGCCTCCAGGCTGTTTGTGGTGGAGCTGCCCCATCTCCAGGAAAGTTTTGTGGGGAAGCTGTTGGACGTGAGTCCTAGGCTATCGGCCTGCAAGCCTGGAGAATTAGTCAAGATTCTTCAGACCACATTGAGACAGAGTGGCTTCTTAAACCTTCAATTACCTAAGCAGGTACACAGAGACACAGAAACACACACACACACACACACACACAGGTATTTGACCCAGGTGTGGTTTGTATTGACTGCCAGGTCCAGCGTGCGTCGGCGACCATCATCGAACCGACAGGAGAGTCTGACAACCCGCTGCGTTTCACCTCTGGCCTGGTGGTGGCGCTAGACATCGACGCTACGCTGGAGCACGTACAAGACCCCCACAACACTGTCAAAGTACAGGTACACAGCCTGTTATATAAAGTCTCTGGTACACACACCCCTTAGCTGCGTTATGATTCTCCAACCATCTCCCAAAGCGTGCACTCGTACACTCACCCTCATGGATTTAAAAGGAATAACCTGGAATATAGTGGAAACTCCCTCCAGCCATGCTTACACCTATCCAATGTAAATGTATAAGGTGGATACACCTGCACATTTCTGGGTGAAGGGTAGAGAATCGGAATGCAGCCTTTGTCCAGGACCCTAGCGGTATGTATATAAGCTGTGCCCTCTCTCCTGTTGTTGTATGAAGTGTTGGTACCAGCTGTAATAGTTCGCTTTGTCTTTTAACACTCTCCAGGTGCTGTATCCAGACGGCCAGTCTCATGTGATTCAGCCTAAACCTGGAGACTTCAGGAGTCCTGGACCACACCGCCACCGCCTCATCACACAGGTCTACTTGTCTCACTCTGCATGGACTGGTGAGGACACACACACTACCTGTCTCACAGCACATGGACTAGTGGGGGCACACCCACACACATTCTACCTGTCTCACTCCGCATGGACCGGTGAGGACACAAGCTCACCCCCGGCCCCTTTCTCTCTGTCTCTCTCTCTCAGAGGCGTGTCAGATCGAGGTGAGGCTGCTGCTGGCCTACAGCTCATCTCGTCTCTGTAAGGCGACGTGGAGCGACAGCAGCACTGAAAGCCTCCAGCCAGCAGAGGGTGCCACTGAGGGAACGATTCCCTTCGGCAAACCTGTCAAGGTCTTCATCATGCCCAAACCTGCCCGCCGCTGACACCAAACACACCTCTTTAAACATCCATCTCTCTTTCTCTCTCCTCTTCCTCTAGTATTTTCTATCTTGTCTGTTGTCCTCTCCCACCTGACCTGCTAGTCCTCAGCCATTGGAGCAGACCTCAAAGCTGGCCGTTCCTTACTGCGTTAATTTTTACTAAACAATATGTTTATATTGTTAGTGTGTGACTCTGCCACTCCTGGCTGACTGCTCAACTAGAATGAGGATGTGTCCCAAATAGCACCATATTCCCTATATAGTGCACTACCTTTGACCACTGTAAAGAAAATAGGGTGCCATTTGGGATTCAGTCTGAGACTAAGCCAGAGTTTCACTGAGGTCACCTGTCTGATCTGTGTGTTGCTATTCCTAGTTGCTATAGTTAAGGGCAAAAAAATATTTTTGAATGACAATAAATGAAACCAGATGACAAAAACAAGCCTTTATTCACAACAAGTCATTTCAGCTCTGTTCATTAAGGTGTTCTGAATGTTTCACCTCGCTAAATGCACCCCAGGGTTGTGTTCATCAGGCACCAAACAGAAGAAAACAGGGAGGGACTACATGGACTTGTCTAATAAGAAACGGCCATTGTCATTTTCCATTGCAAAATGTTTTGCTACGGTGTGCTTTAATGAATATGACCCTGTTGAATCGCACCAGGCTTTCAGACTTCTCCTACTGGCCACCTCTGTGGTGTGATGTCATCAGCAGGTAGAGTGGAAGACGCCACCCACCTTGGCTCCCTGGCCAACCAGGTTGTTGTATTCTGTGACGGCCTTCTCTGTCTGCAGCACTCTCAGCTCCACTCCTCTCTGTCTCATGAAGTCCACAGTTAAGGACGGGACCTTTAGAGAGAGAGCGGCATTCAACATTGCAGCTAACTTTAAAGGAAAATTCCACCCAAAAACTATATTTTTGCTTGTCAGCAATCAAGTTTTCAAGATATGTAACTTTCAAAATACAGAAATCATCCCGTATGATGCAATTTGCATCATATGATTCTGGGTTTTGCATCATATGATGCAAATTGCATCATACTGGGATGATTTCTGTATTTTGAAAGTTACATATCTTGAAAACCTGATTGCTGACAAGCAAAAATATAGTTTTTGGGTGGAGTTTTCCTTTAAAGGCGAGTCGAGACTGACTGATCTACAAATCACCTTGCATCATAACTACTCAATATTATTTGTCGATCAGTCATTCACAATTTACCCATGGTACATCACAGTTTTGATGCTCTCAAACGCGGACAGAGAGAGAAATCAGGGGAATTGTGTAGTGGCTAGGGAAAGTGTAGGGTAAATCTGTAGGAGCTGGTGAAAGTATGTTCGTAGGGGCTAGGGAATGTGAAGGGTAGGGTAAACCAAGAGGAAGCAAGAGGTTTTACTCCGCCCAAAATCTGGCCATGAAAATAAGCTCACGAAGTGAGGAATGTTTGTATGGAGGTCAATGAGTGTCGAATTTGGTCAACAAAAAATGTAATTACATTTACGTCATTTAGCAGACGCTCTTATCCAGAGCGACTTACAAATTGGTGCATTCACCTTATAGCCAGTGGGATAACCACTTTACAATATGTAATTGTTCTTATTTGATTGAAATGAAGTTTTGTAATGGTTAGGTTGTTACGAATGCAGTGATATAAGTGGACGCCCGTGGCATTTCGGCAATTTACCCCAAAACAACTTTATATCGGCGTTGTGCCGGTTGTCGTAGAGATAGATAGAGGACTCATCATGGATATAATCCGTTTTAGCATGGACATTGCCATTGAAGGCTTCCAACATTTTAAAGTAGTCAACTGGGTGGAGATTCCTATGAGTTGGAAAAAATCAGCCAATTAAGAAAAATTAAATAGCCTCAATGGCATTGCCTATTGCTGTCACAGACTATAATTGCACAGATACAAAGATGAGTCCTCTATATATCTCTATGGCCTATTGTTCACACGCGTATCTGCCCTCATTGGCTAGAATAGTCCCACCTGATCTCACCTCCTCCCGCCTGCCTTCCATCTTTACGGACATTTATTTCCATTGTTAGAGTGGTCACTAATATCTTGTCAATATAATAAACAATCTTTTGGGTAAATGTGTATGGCTGGGGAAAGTGCAGTGGAGTAAAGTACTTAAGTAAAAATACTTAAGTAGTTTTTTGGGGTATCTGTACTTTACTATTTATATTTTTGACAACTTTTACTTTTACTCCACTACATTCCTAAAGAAAATAATATACTTTTTACGCCATACATTTTCCCTGACACCTGAAAGTACTTGTTACATTTAGAATGCTCAAGCAGGACAGAATTATGGCACCTATCAATATAACTCTTGGTCATCCCTACTGCCTCTGATCTGGCGGACTCATGAAACACAAATACCGTGTATGTAAATTATGTCTGACTGTTGGAGTGTGCCCCTGTCTGTCCTTAATTAAAAATAATATGAAAATCGTGCCGTCTGGTTTGCTTAATATAAGGAATTTGATGTATAGCTTTTACTTTGTACTTTTACTCAAGTATGACAATTGAGTACTTTTTCTACCACTGTACTTAAGTACATTGTTATTCAAGTAGTATTTTACTGGGTAACTTTTACTTTAGTCATTTCCTGTTAAGGTATCTTTACTTTTACTCAAGTATAACAATTGAGTACTTTTTCCACCACTGGGAAACGTGTAGGGTAAATGTGTAGGTCTAGGGAAAGTGTCATGTAAACGTGTAGGGAGTAGGGGAGTGTGTGTGTATATGGGGCATACCTGCAGCGCCTCACTCATGCCCCGCCCGATGACCAGAATCTCCACCCCCTTCTGAAGCACCTCCTCCAGATCTGCAGGCTGCACTCCAGGGTGATGCTACACACATAGTGAGTGACATCATTATCGTCATATAAGTGGACATTTGAGACGCAACCCATGTCCTATTCGTCCTATTATCATCATAACTTACGTCCGTCCCAGTCTCTCTCCAGTCCCAGGCGCGGCTGCCCCCGGGCCACACCTTACAGTCCTTATAGGCAGAGGAGCAGCCCTTCACCTTCATGTGTCCCCAGGACAGGGAAGCGATCTCTGGCGACGACATAGGACAGGTCTTGTGTCTCAGCTGCTGCAGGCATATTTGGAAACAAACGCAGCTTTTTCAATTTAAAAAGTGGGCTAGCAAACCGGAGGGTTGCCGGTTTTGAATCCCAACTGAGAAAAATCTGCTGGGGAATAAGCCAGTATCCTTGAGCAACCCCTTAAATGGCTCCTCAGGGGCTGCCCTGCTCAAACCTCTCCAATCTGTGTGTCTTTCAGATGGGTTGTCAACTTCAGACCAATGCGCCAAGGAATATGGGTATATAAAGTATTCTTCTAAAACATAAGCATATCTAGAGAGAAACATTCCTAAAGTTGAATCCCTATGAACTATTATTAGATCGTATTTCTAATAATAGTGTTGTAAACAAACACTGGGGAACTGTAGCAAGTGCACGCAAACACGTTTTGAAACCGAACGATCATTCATGAACATGAACTGAAACTGAATAGACGAAAGTGTCGCTTAAATGTCACTTTGCTATTATTTACTACTGACTTATGTCCGTCAGTCGTGAGTGGTACTTTTCCTTACCAGTTCGTTCGCAGGCAGCCTGACTGCTACTTTCGTGAAGGGGTGTGTTCCGGATTGTTACGTCAAGTAGCTGATACTGTAGCGTTGTGGAACGTTGCAGATAGAAATGCCATGACTAGAGCTGATGTGATTGCTTATTCTACATACCAGAGAAGTATATTTGTTCTACATCATACATGTCTATCTGAACGTTGGCCAACGTTGTCGCCTGCTGAACGTGGCCATGATAAAATGTGGACTGGCTAATGGTTAATTGTATTAACTGAACGTTTGAAGCAAGAGCTGTTTGTCCCACGGAGTTCATCTAATAACCATTTACTTTATTTATAAACCTTTTTTCTACATGTACTTTTAAGTTGTGTGTGTGTGAGTCCCTCCCGTTCTCCAAAAGGCTATTATACTGCCTTTAGGTTCCCATTCCTCCTGTTATGTCATTGTCAGCCAATGTGTAAACTGTCCAAAGGGGAACAATGATGCTGCAAATGTATTTGATAATAACAAATATTTTATTCTGTTTATCCACGTAAACATATGCATCACAAGCCAGCTTCCGGGCCCATGAAGCTTATTTCTAGACTTCTCCATTCTGCATGCCCCACATGTAAAAATAACAGTTCTGGGTCTTTCTACAAATAATGGGGCCAATGTGTGACATTGGAATCCTAATTTAAAAATGGCTTGCAACTAAAATAAAAAATGATTTTCATGCAGTTACAGGTGTATTTAGAGTAAGAAAAGTGAATCTATGCAAATTGGCCCATGACTCCACCTATACAACAATGGCCTAGGACTATACATTTACATTTGAGTCATTTAGCAGATGCTCTTATCCAGAGCGACTTACAGTTAGTGAGTGCATACATTTTCATACTATACATCCTTTAAGCAGGGTAAATAAAGACACGGGCAAATCAAATTCAAGGACTCGATCTCACCATCGCTGTTTTTATAAAGAGAAAGTAGGCTACTTCAAGCCCCTTGTATTGTTTAAAATTGCAGGTGTAACATGGTAAACAAAATGTATTTGTCATGTTATTTCATTACCAGATCATATTACATAGCTCATTATTATCCATGACTTATCAACAGCTGTAAAAAGTTGTCCAGTGTAGGAAATCCTCAGTGGTACTCTAGTTTATAGAAAGACCCTTCTGCATACAGTATGCCGCCACCACACACACCTTGGGCAGTATGGCTTTCAATATAGGAAGATACCCAGAAATGGCTTGTCCGATTCAAATTCCCTGATCACATCAAAGCATTGTTGGCTAGTACCACTGGCGTTAGTTACAGTTTTTTTCACTTGCTAACATGCATTGGTCAAAACTGAAGTCACATTGTCAAAACTCTTCACAGTCAGTGAAACAGAAATGTATGTGGACCAAACTGTGAATCATTTTCCATTACTTTCACACAAAATGCATTCAATGACCACATTCTCCGAAATCCATGAACTCTTTCTCATTCATACTCCACCACCTGCAAAACTATATATTTGCAGCACCTTTTCAAATGCTAACACTGTTTCCAAAACTGTTAAAAACACATTCAAAACAGAATGATGGCAAATGTCGTGCATTTCTGCAGTAATCAGATTGAAACATAGAACATCTCAGCAGAATATTTAATCATTCCAAACACAGCTGATTGCAATTTCAGCTGAAAACCTGCCCAAGCGTCCTGTTTTTAGTCTTGTTACCAAACAGACAAAAGAGGACGGCTTCGGAATGATTTAGTTTGGAACATGGATCAAGGAAGACAGGTTGGTGGGGAAAGAAGAGTGGCAGGGAGAGGGAGAATGCATGGAGGACAAAGGAGAGGAAGACCAAGAGCGGTGGTCTCTGATGAGATAAGGGCCACAATTATTGACCATGTTGTAAACCATGGTCTCTCTTTGAGAGAGGCCGGTTTAAGGGTGCAACCAAATCTGCAGCGTTCAACAGTTGCATCAACAGTACGAATTTTCCGGCAAAACAACAGGTGAGATGTGCATCCTTCAATGATAAATGAACTACATATTACAGTACAATACAGTATCTTCACATTTTTACATGTACTGACATTTTGAAATATATTGATTGTTTTGTGTTTTTCAGTAGGATCCAAAGGTTGGCTCCCACAGGAGGGAGAGCCAGAATATTATCAGATGCGCAGGAAATTGCCATCGTTGACATGGTAATTGGCAACAATGCAATAAAACTGCAGGAAATTCGGGACAGAGTGCTGGCAGACAATATTACTTTTGGGAATGTGAATATGGTCAGCACAACGACAATTGCCAGAGTCCTAGAGAAACATAAACTAAGGATGAAGCAGTTGTACACTGTACCCTTTGAGAGAAACGGTGAATACACAGTTATGCATAATGTAAAGTACTGTAAAACTGTGGATTTACTGTATTTTAGAGAGTAATGGAGATGGAAGCCAGGCAAACTGCACATACATTCATCTTTGTGGATGAAGCTGGATTCAACCTGGCAAAAACATGTCGCAGGGGAAGAAATGTGATTGGACAGAGAGCAACCGTGGATGTCCCAGGCCAGAGAGGAGCTAATATCACAATATGTGCAGCACTGTCCAATTATAGTTTGCTGTTACACAAACCACTCATTGGCCCCTACAATACAGAGAGGTTCATTTATTTTCTGAATAACCTGCATAATCGACTTGTGCCAGCAGAGAGGAGGCAAGAAACTCCCCTACCTTCGTTGTTGTGTGGGATAATGTGGCATTCCACCACTCTGCTGCAGTCACAGACTGGTTTGCTGCACATCCCAGGATGTCAGTACTATTCCTGCCTCCATACTCCCCCTTCCTAAACCCCATAGAGGAGTCTTTCTCTACGTGGAGGTGGAAGGTTTATGACCACCATCCACATGACCAGATGGTGCGGAGACACTTCTCCTGAAGACTGCCAGGGTTGGATTAGACATTCCAGAAGATACTTTCCAAGATGCATCGCCAGAGAAGAAATAAGATGTGATGTTGATGAGAACTAGAACCCTCACAGTACTGTACAGTATGAGTGATTATACTATACATGTTGTTGATGGTTTTATTTTGTCATTATTATTGCAGCCCTGGAATTTCAGGATTTTGTTTTATGTTTCAACTTTTTATTTTTCACAAGTAAATTACTATATGCAAAGACATAGAAGAAAAAGCCTATTGAAGCTAATTGCTGCATTTCTGAATCATTCTTGTTACATATACTTTAGTACAGTCAAAGTGAAAAGGTGTTATTCTATAATGAAATAATGATTTATGAGTGAGAATGAATGCTTTCTGAGTGAGAATTGTTTCCAGTGTTTTGGTCGAACAAGCTTATTTTGAGACATGTATTTACATTTACGTCATTTAGCAGACTCTCTTATCCAGAGCGACTTACAAAATGTATGAAGTGTTTTGGTGGTTTGAGTGAGTTTTGGAGGTGAGATTAACTGTCTGGCCAAGATGCATGTTGGTAATGTAGACTGTGTGAAGAGTTTTGAAAAAGTGGCTTCAGTATTGACCGATGCTTGTTAGCAATTGAAAAAAACTGTAAAACAACGCTGTCCCATTGGCGTTATGATACAACTCTGTCCCATTTACATCAAGACATCTCTGCTACACCTTAATCTGAGTTCTTTAGATAAAGGCTTGTTGGGTCTCTTGGTCTTAGAACCTCTGGTTCCTAGTGTCCCACAACCCACTGGGGCTGTTCCTTCATGGCAACGATCAGATAATTCGATGTCGGACCGCCCCCTCGTCACTCCCGCCTGTCATTGCACTGTTGCCTGGCAACAGAGCAGAGAATTCTGGGGGGGAAACAGAACATTATGAATTTCACTTAACAGATATTTGTTTTCTTTGTAGAATAGTTAAGAATTTCATTACATTTCCCATCATTCCAATTCTGCTTCCTCTCCCCTTCCTCCCTCCCCTCTCCCCGTCCTTTCTTTCCTTTCAGACTCACCTGTCATTTCAGTGGCACTGGTCTGGCTTTGGCCTGGGTCTGGGGAAGCTGGGCCGGGGGCTGGGGCCTTGCTACTGGCCTCCCCAGCGGCAGGGTTATCATTAGCTTTAGCATTACGCCTAGCATTTGCATTGGGGGTTTTTGTCACTAGCATTGGAGGTAGCTGCGGTGCTCCTCTTTCCGTCCGTGGCATCAGTCTTCACCAGACACAGCATCTGAAGCAGTCCCATGGCGTCAAAGTCCTCCCCCTCACACACACCCCTCCTCCTCAGCAACTCCAACACCTACAACACAGAGCTATACAGTTAAACACACACACACACACCTCTGTCTCAGCAACACACACACATGGAAACAGTCATGAAGAAGGCATGACAGCACCTCTTCCCCTTCAGGAGGTTGAAAAGGTTTGTCAGGGCCTTCAAATCCTCAAAAAGTTACACAGCTGCACCATTGAAAGCATCTTGACTGGCTACAACACTGCATTGGGGCCAAACTCCCTGCCATCCAGGACCTCTATATCAGCTGGTGTGAAAGGAAGGGCCGGAAAATTGTTAAAGATTCCAGACACAGACTGTTCTCTCTGCTTCCATGTGGCAGCACTGGAGCCACAAGTCTGACACCAACAGGCTCCTGAACAGCTTCTATACCCAGACCTTAAGACTGCTAAATAGCTAACAGAATGGCTACACGGACTATCTGCATTGAGCCTTCTATTTTATTTGTATTTTTGCACTAACTCTATGCACCCTACACACTCACAATTAATTTGCTCTCTCACACACATTGATACTGACTCTACACACACACATTCACATAACAATCATATGCACTGCTGCTACTCTGTTTATCATGTATATCCTGATGCCTAGTGTGGGGATCTATTTTCTCATAATTGGATCTGTATGTGATGAATAGCTTAGAAGGAATGCATTGGTGATTAAACATAAAAGGTTTGTACTGTACTGATATAAATTGTTTCACATAACAAGATGTGATTCATGTGAGGAACGTTAGGGGGTAGGATGAGATAAGAACTTGTGTCTCAAAATACTAGATTACGCTGCTTCTTTGTGACATGTACTGCAAAAAGGTGCTGACTCTCTGGACAGGTTGTTGTGATAACAACTTATGCCTGGCAACAGTGTGCAACAGTGGAGCGCCAAGGGACTGGGACCAGCCTGTGCGCCAACGGATTGGCTGAGTAAGTCTAAACCACGCCCAACCTCTAATCTGATTGGCCAGCAGGGAGCGGGAACTATCTCTGTCAGAGTATTTTAAGAAGAACTCATAACAATGGCTTAGTTCTCTGAGTGCCCTGCGTGGTATTTCAGTGGACCCGTATATACGAACATCATATTTACCATTGAAGTGGTTTGCATTAATTAAAATACTAGTCTATTTAGAAGACGTGTATTGACATCTTTTGTTCCTAATACCAGATTTGAATTGACGCAACTTAACACTAGTCACCTTACCCCTATACATATCTACCCCTACCACTCCAGTATCCCTCCACATTGTAAATATGGTGTTGGCACAGACCCTGGAACTGACCTTGTATATAGCTTACTTACTTTCTTATGTTCTTCTTACTTCTATTTCTCATGTGTTTTTGTTCTACTTGACTATTCTCTATAGTACTACTGATATTCATTACTGCATTGTTGGGAAAGAGCAAGCAAGATAGGCATTTCACTGTACTTGTGCATGTGACAATAAAACTTGAAACTCCACAACACAGCGCTATACACACACACACACACACACACACACACACACACACACACACACCTTCATGTACTTGTAGGACTTGAGCTCGCTGAGGTTTTCTTCCAGGAAGAGGAAGTAGAGCGTCAGGTCATCCCATTGGCCCTGAGGGAGGGGCAGAACACTGATGGTGGGCAGTGATTGGTAGGACTTCAGGAAATGGGTGTGTGATTGGAAGAAGGGGCGCAGAGCGGAGTATATCACCACGGGAACCAGCATGGCGTACACCAGCAGGTTAACAAAGCTGAAATCACAATCCGGTAAACTTGATTCAAAAAGGGAACAACAAAAATGACTGGCTAAAAGCTAAAAAGGTGGTGTAAAAACCTTAGCAAAGAGAACACGCCCACAGCGACCAGCTTGCACTGTAATTGGTTGGGGATTGAGGTGTCATTGGCCAGGAGTCCAGTGCGCAGGGAACAGCCGAACTGTGGGGAGGATCACAATGTAGGACCAATAAGTTAGCCAGATAACTCACAACACAAAATCAATAAGTTAGGGTCAGTTGTGACTAGACCCAGTTGGTCAGTGGGTCAGGGTTAGCTACCTGGTCAGTGACGGAAGCGAGGCGGAGGTAGTAGCCCAGGTAGACACAGGCCAGAAGCAAGGTGAGCAGATTGAGGCCTCGACACAGCAGGTAGCGCCACAATAACACAACACTCCTCCTCTTGGTCAGCAGATACTGCTCCACCACTGGGTACATGAAACAGCCCTCAGTAGGGTCGGACACACCACTGGAGGGAGAGACAGAGAGAGTGAGAGGGTTAGCAGTGGTGGAGGACGGGCCAATAGTAATGGCTGGAATGGAATTAATGGCACAGTATCAAACGGTCTCCATGTGTTTGATGACGTTCCATTAATTCCATTCAGTCAGTTTCTTCTGTTCGGTGCCTAATGAATACAATCCAGTTAGTCTACCTGTCTGTGTGTTCCCCAGTAGTGGCCATGCGTTTAGCCAGAGTGACAGCACGGTTGTAGCAGCGGTCGAGTTCTTCTATGATGAAGCTGAGGTCTGACTGAAGCAGAGGAGAGGCAGAGAAACGCCAGAACACCGCTGGACTATACATAATTACTGCTATCAACAGCAGAATATAGGGGAAGAACTGAGAGAGCGGGGGGAAGGGAGAGAGAAAGGAGGGTGGACAAAGGGAGAGAAATAGGAGAAGAGAGAGAGAGAGAGTAGAATGGTTAAGTGTTAGTTCCCTGTGGGCGTCCTTGTGTACCCATAAGGATAGTCTGTCTGTGTGTGTTACCTTGTGTAGCCATAAGGGTAGTGTGTGAGTGTGTAGGGCTGCCCAGCAGTAGGAGTCCACATACATGGCCTGACGCCAGGAAAAGTTAGCTGGAGGGAAACAGCTGATCTGAACACCTGGGAGACAGACAGAAACACACACACACTAAATGACACCATCATCATTTATGATTTAATGATTAATTAATCACACACAGGTAACCTCCCCCACACCCGTGACCTACTCACCCACAGAGACCTCCTGGGCGAAGGCTAGAGAGATGAGGAGGAGAGGGAGTCCCACCGCCACGCACGTCACCATCTTGTCCATGGCTAGCTCAGTGCGCACGGTGCGGTACCTTGCCTGACCCGGCTCCTTCAGGAGGAAATCACTGAACACATACTCTGTAGCGACGTGGGCGATAGCCATCTCTGGCTCTGCTGTCTACTTAGCAGATCGACCCACTGTTTCTTTTCTAAACTAGTTTACCCTCGCTCTCTTGACCTCGAAATGACAACACTAAAGTTGAAACTGAAAGACGGGTGAAAGACGCACCATAGAAATGTTGACAACACCTAGCTAGCTAAGCTACCGGTAAAGTTAATGTAACTAGTGTGCCACATGTACTGTACGCTTGACCCAACTACATAAATCAATCAAGCCATGCTGTGAATTTAGCTAGCTAAATAAACTTTCTGGTTAAAATGAGCTACCTGTGAATAAAATCTTTGGCCGTGCACAACAAAGCAACTGCGGTTAACCAATTAAGATGCTAGACTTTGATGTCCTTTCTGGGAGGGGTGTAGGGCCGGCCCATAGATTTTGTTTATAAGACGTCCCAAGGATCCCGGATATAAGGTATAGTTAAATTTTACGCCCCTACTAAGTCACGCCCCCAATAATTTCCCAGTGTGCCTTGCCTTTTGACTGAATTGTAGAGTTACCACCCATGACTGTATCTGTTAGTGATAGAGAGATGGTTGTTGAATTCGTACAGTATCAGTACTGTGCTCTTCAGCACGTGAATTCTACTGTTGATAATTATCGTTGAGCTATTACGTATGTCATAAGGCTTTGTACAGTGGTCTGAAATTCATTGTAGACAGGCACAGCCAGGCCTGCAAGTAGGTTTGCAAATTGTCAAAATTTTCACCAGTACTCTTATAATCAGGATTTCTGGAAAATCTGGGAAGGTTACCAGAAATTTGAAACACTACCTGTAAATCACAGTACACTGGCTTGCAAAGTGATGTGTAATTTCTATTGGAGTCTATCCAACAGTACACATTTGTATTCACCTACAACCTACATTCATAGTGTTAAGAACAGTGGGAGGAAACGACCTAAGCCATTTAAACTGCAACAACCATTTCAGTGGTGTCAAAATGCAATAATTGGATTAGTTAAGAAAAAAAAGTATTTATTTTTGTGTAGCATAACATTTTATCAATCAATCACTCAATGTACATGAAAAACACAGATATTAAAAACAATTCCAAAAAATCAACCTGCAGTAGAGCATGCTGGGAAAAAAAGTTAATTTATCATATCTTTAAAAACATTTGTTGGTGTGACTTCTCATTTAGTTTTAAGTCAGTACCACATAAATATTTTAAGTAATAATGACTTTTCATTGACTTTGAGTAGAACTTACTACAGGCATTTGAGTTTAATATGCCACTGAGTGTCCATCTGCAGACCTCATCTGTCAGGCCGCTCATCTCTCAGGCCCCTCTCTATACTGCCACCTACTGGAGACCTCATCTCTCAGGCCCTCTTATCTCTGTAAGTGTGGCTCAGTTGGTAGATCATGGCGCTTGCAACGCCAGGGTTGTGGGTTCGATTCCCATGCGGGACCAGTAAGAAAAAGTATGAAAGTGTATGCACTCACTACTGTAAGTCGCTGTGCGTAAATGACTAAAATGTAAATACACTGAGTGTACAAAACATGCTCTTTCCATAACATAGACTGCCCATGTGAAAGCTATGATCCCTTATTGATGTCACTTGTTAAATCCACTTCAATCAGTGTAGGTGATGGGGAGGAGACAGATTAAATAAAGATTTTTGAGACATGGACTGTGTATGTGTGCCATTCAGAGGGTGAATGGGCAAGACAAAATATGTAAGTGCCTTTGAACGGGTATGGTAGTAGGTAGGGGTGTGCCGAGTAGTCGGTCAAAATCGTAATGGATATGGGCAATTTTCTGGATACGGTTATGATCCGAGTATTTTTTGTCATTGTCCGTGATCGAAAAAACTTTATTTTCGGGTGCAAGCAAGCATCCTTCTCATGTCAGTCAGTCACAGAGTTTCTAAACCATAATGTACTGTTTTTTAGTCAGTCATGTAGAGGTTCTTACATGGTCTAAATAACTAAACTGGCTAGTTTGCCTGTCTTTATGTAAAGAGATATGTATGAAAATAAGTCAATTGAAATAAATTCATTAGGCCCTAATCTATGGACCCATGGCTGCGCCTGGGAGGGCATAGGCCCACCCACTGGGGAGCCAGGCCCAGCCAATCAGAATGAGTTTTTCCCCCTCAAAAGGGCTTTATTACAGACAGAAATACTCCTTAATTTCATCAGCTGTCCAGGTGACTGGTCTCAGATAATCCTGCAGGTGAAGAAGCCGGATGTGGAGGTCCTAGGCTGACGTGGTTACACATGGTCTGCAGTTGTGAGGCCGGTTGGACGTACTGCCAAATTCTCTAAAACGACATTGGAGGCGGTTTATGGTAGAGAAATGAACATTCAATTATCTGGCAACAGCTCTGGGGGACATTCCTGCAGTCAGCATGCCAATTGCACGCTCCCTCAAAACTTGAGACATCTGTGGCATTGTGTTGTGTGACAAAACTGCACATTTTAAAGTGGCCTTTTATTGTCCCCAGCAGAAGGGGCACCTGTGTAATGACGATGCTGTTTAATCATCTTCTTGATATGCCACACCTGTTAGGTGGATGGTTTATCTTGGCAAAGGAGATGTAAACAGGGATGTAAATAAATTTGTGCACAACATTTGAGAGAAATAAGCTTTTTGTATGTATGTAACATTTCTGGGATCTTTTATTTCAGCTCATGAAACATGGGACCAACACTTTACAAGTTGCGTTTATATTTTTGTACAGTATATTGAGGCATATTAAAACACTTTTTTCCCGATCACAAATATCATCCGATCTGACTATCAACTGTCAATTTACAGATACGATTACGAATACAAGTATGGCGGCACACCCCTAGTAGTATGTGCCAGGCGCACCGGTTTGTGTCAAGAACTGCAACGCTGCTGGGGTTTTCACGCTCAACAGTTTCCTGTGTATCAAGAATGGTCCACCAACCAAA
>NC_059197.1:42292570-42297570 GCF_020615455.1 Coregonus clupeaformis
ATACATAAATTTACATTTACATAAGTATTCACACCCCTGAGTCAATACGTTAGAATCACCTTTGCCAGCGATTACAGCTGTGAGTCTTTCTGGGTAAATTGCTAAGAGCTTTGCACACCTGGATTGTACAATATTTGTACATCATTCTTTTCAAATTTCTTTAAGCTCTGTCATGTTGGTTGTTGATCATTGCTAGACAGACATTTTCAAGTCTCTACAGATTTTGAAGCCAATTTAAGCTGTAACTAGGCCACTCAGGAACATTAATATCATCTTGGTAAGAAACTCCAGTGTACATTTGGCCTCGTGTTTTAGGTTATTGTCCTGCTGAAGGTGAATTTGTCTCCAATTGTCTGTTGGAAAGCAGACTGAACCAGGTTTTCCTCTAGGATTTTGCCTGTGCTTAGCTCTATTCTGTTTATTTTTATCCAAAAAAACTCCCTAGTCCTTGATGATGACAAGCATACCCATAACATGATGCAGCCACCACCATGCTTGAAAATATGAAGAGTGGTACTCAGTGATGTGTTGTGTTGGATTTGCCCCAAACATAACGCTTTGTATTCAAGACATAAAGTTCATTTCTCTGCCACATTTTTTTGCAGTTTTACTTTAGTGCCTGCTGTCTGAGCAGGAGGATATGAACGTCCTGGTTGTGGACAGGAACAGAGGAGCTGCTAACCTCAACTATTTCACTTCTGAACTACCTGGTTGATCCTGCCAGTAGCATATGCTTGTCTCAAAGATTAAGCCATGCAAGTCTAAGTACACACGGCCGGTACAGTGAAACTGCGAATGGCTCATTAAACACAGGATGCATATTTAGGAATATTTTTCTGTTCAGGCTTCCTTCTTTTCACTGTCATTTAGGTTAGTATCTGTAACTGTTTTAAAGTCACCATTGGCAACATGGGGAAGTCCCTGAGCAGTTTCCTTCCTCTCCAACAAGTTAGGAAGGATGCCTGTATCTTTGTATGCAACTTATTATGTGACTTGTTAAGCACATTTTTACTACTGAACTAACTTATTTAGGCTTGCCATAACAAAGGGGTTGAATACTTATTGACTCAAGACATTTCAGCTTTTCATTTTTTATTAATTTGTAAAAATGTCTAAAAACATAATTCCACTTTGACATTAGGGGTTATTGTGTGTACTGTAGGTCAGTGACACAAAATCTCAATTTAATTCATTTGAAATTCAGGCTGTAACACAACAAATTGTAGCAAAAGTCAAGGGGTGTGAATACTTTCTGAAGGCACTGTATGTTCTCCAATCTCATATTTAGTTTTTAGTAAAAGACTCGGTGCCATTATCCTCGCAAGGTGAGGTATTGAAAACAGAGTGCCAATAGTGTTGATCCTGATCTTTTTGAGAAAATCTAAATATTACATGTTAAACTAAATCTCTTTATCTGAGCGATTGTATTGGTATAAAATAATATAATTGTCCCTTTTTTTTTTGCATACATACACTATAGCTCAGTATTTGTATTATTTATTTGATAGTATTTTTTGCTAATCTTTATGGACCGGACTGTATTTGGTTCCCATGGTAACGTCATAACTTGGTAAAAAGGTCGACAGCTAGGGGGTGGAAAGTGAACTTGGACTAAATGATGTATAGAACAGAAGCATAAAAATCAAGCAATCACATTTTTCTCTTCTATCAGGAAGACCCCAAAATTGACCTGCGAGTCACACTGTAATTAACGTGGATGCTTCATCCCATTCCTCAAATGAAATTAAACCACGGAGAGCAAATCTAGCCAAGCTAATGAAAAGTGAATGTACCCTAAGAGCTCTCCTATGACACACACACACACACACACACACACACACACACACACACACACACACACACACACACACACACACACACACACACCTATTTCCACTAACATAGAAGGATCTTTGTTCTCAGGGTGAGATACCCTGCACCTCCGTAAGGCCCCTGAACGTTACCATCACGACAAACACACACACACCCTGTTGAGGCTGTTTTGGTTTCTTGGCCGCCAAATTGTGTGACTCCAGGCATGGCAGGCAGGCGGGTGGAGTGACTGTAGTAAATGGATCTGTGTGTAGACTCATCCGTCAGCCCCACTGGCCTTATGTCACATCCACCTTTTCCTCCGGCCCCCTGACAGTATTCATCGCCACTGATCACCAGCAGCATCTCCAGGGACCCATGGGGGGGGTGCGGTGCTGTGTGCTATGATGATGGGGGTTGGTACCAGACCCCCAGTGGGCCAGCCCTCTCCCCGTAGCCCCACTAGGGTCCAGGCAGGCAGAGCGACAGGGTCCCCCTCCCCCTCTGGGTTAGCTTCTGAGTTGTGGCTGTAAGGTCCTCAGCCCCAGACCCCCTTTCAGCACCCTGAATGGACCAGCCTCATTGATATTCCTATGCTTTCACACAAGGGGACCCCAATCTCACAATGGCACTGTGGCTTTGTCCGGCAACTATGTATTTATGAGTGTGCGTGTGTGTGTGTGTGAGTGTGGCAGAGGGGGGGTATTTGTATGTGTGTACAGGTTTACAGGAATGTCTTCTCTTCTGTTGGCTGACTGATGGCAGGGACACGACAAATAGACGGATGGAGGATGGATGTGTGTGCTCCCCCATCTCCATGTTCAGTTGTAACCCAGAACAGCACTTTCATTTTGCTGTCATAAAGTGTATTGATTTCCCAAAGCCTTGCAATGACACATGGACACGGATTTCTGGCGATCCCTACACACACTCACATGTGTGTGTTAAAAACACAGACATTTCCCTCAGGGCGGCTAAATGAACTACACTACTATAAAAAAAAAAGATTGAAAGTATATTTTTTATTTGCAGACTAACAATGAAGTAATTAGCTGTCATGTCTCTGATGTGTGTTGATGTGATGTGTGTTGATCAGTGTGTGTTGATCTGTGTCCCTGCAGTGCGACGCTCCTCCCACTCTCTGGCCACTGACATGTTCGAACAGCACCTGGGAGCACACCTGCTACAGGTAAAAATCACACACGCACGCGGACACACACGCAGGCACACACACAGGGTTCTCTAAAATTTCATTTCAATTGTATTTATTATATCAACCTTTATTTAGCCATGTGTCATTGAGAACAAACAGTATTTTAAAATTGTACAAATTTAGGCAGGTTATTCAAGAGGTTAATTCTCTGAACTTTTGTTTGTTGACATGTTTAATCTATTTGAATGTTTTTCCAAAAATATTCAAATATTCAACCATGTAAATATTATTATTGTTATAACATACTGTAATTGTTAGTGGGATAAGGTAGCCATATTTATTCCTGTGACAGTCTGACAGAGTGATGCTGCTTCTGTGTTGTGTCTCCTCCTGCATTTACAGACCTGCTTGAACCCCCTCTGATGTCTCCTCATGATCAATGCTCACTAGCCGTCTGCACTCCAGCGAGTCAACACTCGTAAAGAAAAACACAGCACCGCCCCACCGCAGTATTATCGATGACCGCCAAACACCAACAAATGACTGTAGTGTACAGAAAAGAGAAAGAGAGCGATAGAGCGAGGGAGGGAAAGAGGAGAGGGGTGCAGTGGCGGCTCCTGAAAAAATTCTCAGGAGGGGCAATTTTTCTGATGATTTAGGTGACCTACACACATTTTTAAAAAGATATGTCCAGCAACAACATGAAGACAGGGGCAGCATATAAGTCAATACCAGAATCATTTATTGACTGATCTCAGGGAGTGCTCCTAATCTCAGCTTGTTACCTGTATAAAAGACACCTGTCCACAGAAGCAATCAATCAATCAGATTCCAAACTCTCCACCATGGCCAAGACCAAAGAGCTCTCCAAGGATGTCAGGGACAAAATTGGAGACCTACACAAGGCTGGAATAATAATAATAATAATAATATGCCATTTAGCAGACGCTTTTATCCAAAGCGACTTACAGTCATGCGTGCATACATTTTTGTGTATGGGTGGTCCCGGGATCGAACCCACTACCTTGGCGTTACAAGCGCCGTGCTCTACCAGCTGAGCTACAGAAAGTGGATACTCATGGATGCGCATCGCAATTGTAAAATGTCAACACAATTGGAGACACCACGTCATTTTTGGAGACATGTTATTGACAGTAAACTATTGTAGATGCGACTGCTAACTAAATAAAACATTTTAGCTGGCTAGCTAATCATCTTAGCTAAATGTGGGGCAAACAATTCAGTTATTTACCGTTAATTTGAGGGATTGGGGTGAAAGAAATCGAGTTACATAGTGATACTTTACGATATACTGTATTGACAATATCGCAATATAACCATATCCACCCTGTCCAAAGTCTCTACTTGGTCTCAGTTCTCCAGTAAACTTGTGATTATCAACACTAACCTCATCGTTGTGGCGGCGGACAGCTAGCCTGTATCCCTCATCCAGTTGAGTGGCAATGTTATTTTTTCGTTCGTACCATTTTTTGGAAAATCCTCGGGTGTAGGACTTCCCCCTTTAGTAGAAACCTGTTGAATTATTAAATTTGGTCTGGGAGGTCCTAATTGTTTCGTTGCCAATTTATCTTCATTTGTTCGCCGACAAAAAGGAAATTCTTTCAAAGACACAATCGAGTTGCACTGAAGCCTAGCCATGTTGATAGTAGTAGTGAATTGATTGACGCTGCTACCCTCTCTTTTCTTAGTTACGTTCATGTGACGAAAGCGCGTAAGTGCAAGCCCACAGACACCCATTGAGATTGTATTGAAGGCTCTGAAATTTGAAAAAAATAGATTTTACATGGGAGTCTATGACAGAAGTTCTGGGCGATTTTCAATCTGACTGAAATCGCCCCAAAAGGGGGTGGAGCCATTTGAAGCACGACTTTAGCCTGATTCGACATTTAGTGGCAGTGTGGCACTGTGGCAGATCAGACGTATAGATTACAACACTGATAACTACTGTTGCCGTGATATAATTGATTAGAAAAAAAATCCCTTCCTTTTCCCGTTTGGCAGTGCGTCGCCCATA